>NC_041042.1:595199-624802 GCF_900634625.1 Parambassis ranga
CTCCGTGTGCTTAGAGAGGAGGTGGAGAATCTACGAGGAGCGCTGGAGAACGTCCGAACAAGGCTCGGTGCTCTGGAACAAGGGGGGCGGAGCGGAACTGGATCTACAACACACACTTTGGGTTAGACACACTCTGGTCTGGGGGTGGGGGGCGGTAAGTTGCTGAGGTCGCAGTTGATCAATAATCTTTAACTGTCTGCAGCGTCACTGGAGACTCAGCTGAGTCGGCACGATGACATGTTGAGTGTCCATGAGATCCGATTGGCAGACATGGACCTGCGTTTCCAGGTGCTGGAGACGGCCAGCTACAACGGGACTCTAATCTGGAAGATCCGTGACTACAAGAGACGGAAACAGGATGCAGTGGCAGCAAAGACGCTGTCTCTGTACTCGCAGCCATTCTACACCGGGTACTTTGGGTACAAGATGTGTGCTCGCGTTTACCTGAACGGGGACGGAATGGGAAAGGGGACACACCTGTCGCTGTTCTTTGTGGTGATGAGGGGCGAGTATGACGCCCTGCTGCCCTGGCCCTTCAAGCAGAAGGTGCTTCATGACACTGGTTCAGGGTTGTTGTTATATGCACGTTTTTGCTCTTACTCCACTTAAACTGCTCCGTCTGTCCATCAGGTGACCTTAATGCTGATGGACCAGGGTCCCTCCAGGAAACACCTGGGTGATGCCTTCAAACCTGACCCGAACAGCAGCAGCTTCAGGCGGCCCGTGGCAGAGATGAACATCGCGTCCGGCTGCCCTCTCTTTGTGTCTCAGAGCGTCCTGGAGACAGGCACCTACATTAAAGACGATACCATCTTCATCAAGGTGGGGGCGCTCTTCTGCGTTGACGTGATCATTATTGCTGATGAAGAAGTAAACCAATATGTTTCCTTGGTAGGTTACCGTGGATACCTCTGACCTTCCTGACCCATGACACTGCGATCCTCATGACCTCTGACCGTGTTGGTCTGAGAGGAGCTTGAGTCCACGCCAAGGATGGTGGGAAGGATAAGTGTTGGTGGACAGGCTGATTGTCCAGCTGAGGGACACGGACACAGTGAGACAGATCGGAGGGGACCCCCTCCTCTGACTAGTTTGTGGACTGCAGAACTCTGAGCGTGTGTGAGAGAAATGATCAGTGTTGCCATGACATCACCATGGCGACATCCCTCAGAGCCAACATGGACGGTGTTGCTGCTCATTACTGATGCTGTGCATCAAGCTTTACTTCCTGTTTATTACCCGTTTACTGAGGCATGCTGGGAAATCCACCACATCCACGGGGAGCTCAGGAAACCAGTTCAGACCAGAACAAAGGAGACTCAGTACTCGGGCGTCAGTCAGACTAACCAGACGCAGTGACTGAAGTCCGGCCCCTGCCTGGGTGACTTGGACGATGCCTGAGCTCCTCCGTGTCCTTGGTGGTTTTCACTGTCAACAAATTCATTTGCACAGTTTGAATGTTTGGAAAAGTGTGAAAATAAAATCTGAAAAACCTGAAGTGTCTCATTGTAATGATGTTTATGAGGTGCTGATCATCAGTGTGATGCTTTACAGCGCTCCGATCACAATAAACAGGAGCAGAGCATGTTTCAATCCTCACAGCTGCAGCAAGTCATAAATATAAAGTTAATATTATTAATGGCCCCACAGAGCAGAGAGGTAGGACGTGGATGGTTCGAATCCAGCTGGGCCTGCCGCTGTTCAGAACCAGAACCAGAATTCTCTGGGTACTTCCTGCCACGTCCTTAATGAAGCAGCATGTATATATTTTCATACCTTTACCCCCTGACCTGAGCAGCTGAGCAGCTGAGCCGCCTCTCGCCGTCTCACTAAGATTCAAACAGGTGTTTCGCTGACGTCACACAGCGTCAGAGGAAGTGTCTGTCCGCTCGTTTCGAAGCAGCGAAGAAGAACAGAGCTTCCGTAGAAGAAGAAGCGGAGCAGCTGTTGATGTTGTTTGACTTTAGTCCGCAGACTTAAAGCACCGGAACCATCGAAGCGGGTTTTCTACGGGACGGAACCGGGACTGCGCGGCGCTGCTCGGTGAGTTCAGCGGTGTGTCCGCCGGTTAGAACCCATGACGAACTGTGGACATGTGGACGAGCTAACAGGCTAACAGCTAACAGCTAACTGGGTTCTGAGCTGTGGAACTTTACACGACCGAGCTGCTACTTTGAAACTTTGGTTCCTTGATGAGTCTTTGACTGATCAGGTGGTGATCGGCAGCTGTGATCGATCCGCGTGGGTCAAACATTTGTTTCACGTTGTTTTTCTAACATCTAAAAAAGATCAATGAGCTTATTGATGGTGTCTGAGGACGGAGGTAGATGTAGAACTTCTCCACCTCCGTCTTCGTTTAATTCTGGGTTATTGATTAGGACACATCGATCACCGTCACACGTAATCCCACGTCAGTTATCAGGGTTAATCCGTGCCGCCTGTGTGCAGATGCTTCAGACAGTAACTTTACTTTCAAACCTTGCTGCTCTCCGCGGGGGTTCTCCTCCGTCCCCCGGTCCTCCACATGTTACTAGTCTGACTAGTTCTCTTCGAGGAGGCCTTGTGAGGTCCAGCCCGGAGGTCCAGCCCGGAGCCCTTCACATGCGTGGGGAGCTGTGCACTCCAGAGGACAGCTGAGGACAGTCACTCCATTTTCCAGAGGTGGTTGAAACGGTTAAAAGAACCCTTAGTGTGGATGATGACTGTTTGAAGAGCATGTGTTCTGAGGAGGAAGCCGTTCGTATGATTTAAACAGCCTCTGCCAGAGAGCCGGCCTCACTGCATCAGCAACGGTCGAGCTGTATGGAAACGCTGCGGAGGACTTGGAATGAATGAAGTGAGGGTTAGGGTGGAGGACAGTGGTAGGACCCCCTCCCCCCGGAGCAGATCCTGCCGTCCGAGCGGACCAGAGAGTTACAGCTGCCCGTGGAGAGGTCTGTGTTTTGGACAGAGCACCTCACCTCAGTGAGCAGGGTGTCAGCCATCGAGAAGCAGCACAGGCCTCTCAGTGGAGGTATAGAACTCCAAGGATAACCCTGCTGACGATGCTTCTAGAGGTTTGACGGATAAGGCCTTTCGGTGGTCAGACTCTGTCCCATGAAGAGCTGCCGGGTCATTCAGTATAGTCAGCATCAGGTGAGGCCCAGCAACCATCAACCGGGCGAAGCTGTGGAAGAAGTCCTGGGTAACAAAGGGTCATTCAGTTGTAGGAATGATGCCGAGTCCATGAGCAGCTGGGAACCATCATTTCTCAGGACCTGAAGTGGGAGACGGATATCTCCTTTATCACCCAGAGCACAGCAGAGGATGAGGGGCGGTCTGCAACCAGAGCTGCTGATCCAGTTCTCAAACTGTGCATCACAGCCTGGCATGCAGCTGCTAAGAAGCTTGACCAGAACTGACACATCTCTAAAATAAACGTTCGCGCATCACTCACGTCAATGAGAGTGTGTACAGCAGCCACGTAACGGCGCGTTTCAGAAGCGCAGCTACGCGCTGCTGTACACACTCTCATTGACTAGAATGGAAGCGTTTCTCAGCCGCTGTCGCTGCAGCTTCCTGCCTGGTGTGAATCCGGTTTTACTGAGGAGCTGGAGCAGCTCTGTAGCACACAAGCAGTGACAGAAACTTCAGCAACGCAGTGTAATCCCTGATTCTCAAATATGTAACAGTTGGATAATCAGTGTAAACTAAACCATATGATCTATAACCTATTATATGTATATATATAAATACAGTACCTACAGCTCTCAACCAAAACACTGTAAACTTGTATTGATTGTCACTTTGTTGATTGTTGAGCAAATGTCTTGTGCTTCATATTCGGCCAATGAAGCTGATTGTGATGCACACACGTGTGCACACAGTCCATCAGTTACACACCATTCCATCCATGTTGTTGCTGTGTGAGCAGCAGTCTGTCTGCATTTGGATGGACTGTTTAGTTTTAGCTAGTTAGCTCCTTTCACAGAAGAAGAACGTCTGAGGAAGGACAAGATGAAGCTGTAAACACTGCATGACCATGCAGCCGCCATGTTGGAATGTTGTGGCTTCTCGACCGCCATGTCAGTGTCAGTTTTATTTATATAGCACATTTATAAGGGCGTCGCCCACCAAAGTGCTTAACATTAAAATACAGAAAATAAACAAACTGATAAAATACATAAAAGAAATAAACTGCTGCAGTAAAGTCCAATAAAACAAAGATACAATCATAAAACATAAAATCCAAAGAGCTTCTAACACTCAGGCAGAGGCCGAGGTGAACAAGTGAGTCTTAAGTAGAGATTTAAAAGTGGTGAGGCCGTTTGCTGACCGCACAGCTAGAGGCAGAGCGAGCCACGACTGAGAAGGCCCGGTCACCTCTAGTGTTTAAAAGAGATCGGGGGACCTCCAGAGTCATTTGGTTAGCAGACCTAAGAGCTCTGGAGGGCCGATGTGATACTAGGAGGTCTGATAAGTAGTCCGGGGCCAGCCCATGCAAGCACTTAACAACGAATAAAAGAATCTTAAAATCAGTTCTGTGCTTCACCGGTAGCCAGTGAAGTGAGGAAAGCACTGGCGTGATGTGCTCGCGCTTTTTTGTCCTGGTGAGAAGGCGAGCCGCTGCGTTTTGGACCAGCTGCAGACGGTGAAGCTCTGACTGTCCAATTCCAATATACAGGGAGTCACAGCAGTCTAAGCGAGAACAGTCTAAGCGCCATGACCCACTACAGCCAACAACCTCCTGAAGAACCTAAGGAGACGATTGATGTGCTGCTGTAGCTCTGCCTGTGGCCTGTGAGGGTCACGTGTCCTGCTCTGTGATTGGTCGGCTGTGAGGATCCCGTGTCCTGCTCTGTGATTGGTCGGCTGCTGAAGGTCAGTGACGGTGTCTTTGTGTTTTCTCAGATCAAATGTTTGTGCTGAAGACTTTGTGTCGACCTGCAGATCTGCAGCTGCCTCGTCTGTTTTCTACCAAAGTTTTGCCCACTCTTACTCTGTTCACCAAGGTAACACCCTCACCATCAGATTACAGCCTGTAATCTGATCAGATTAGTCTGTATAATCACACTACATCCTGTATGTGGCCAGATTATCGTATGTGCCTATAATCACAATAGTCTGAATGCAATTAGATTTGGCTGCTTGTAATCAGATTACAGATATAGATTGTACCCAGTATATAGTTGGAATAGGCCTTGGGTTTAATCAGATTACACGCAGTATGTAATCCAAAGAGACTGTATAAAGCCAGATTACAGCCTATGTATCATTTTTTTTTTCTTCACCAGGATCCGTGTCCTCTGTGTGATGAAGCCAAGGAAGTGTTGCAGCCGTTCAGACACAGGGTGAGCCTGCTCACACCCATCACAGCATCCATGACTGTATCTGCAGCAGAGTAACCCCAGTCTTCGTGCTTCCTCCAGTTTCACTTCCAGCAGGTGGACATCAGCCTTCCAGAGAACAAGGAGTGGTGGGACCGGTACAGGTGGGACATACCTGTGTTCCACCTGAACGGACAGTTCCTGATGAAACACCGAGTGGATGCTGTCCTGCTGGACGAACTGCTGCAGGCTGCTGAGAAACAATGACAGTCATTCAATAATCAATAAAAAGGATTGATCAGTACAACTGTGTCGGCTGCCTTTTCTTCCAGGGTGAAACCAGCCAGTCAGAACAGCCCCTCAATGTGATGTCACACCTGGAAAAGTCACTGAAATAAAACCCTGAAGCCCGAGTCACCTGATCCTGTGAGCTCATCAATATGTAACCTGCTGGAGGCTCCCAGCCAATCACAATGCAGCTGTTTCTGTGACCTGGAAGAGCTCCAGGTGGTGTTGAGTGTGGTGGTCACTATGGCAACTTCAGGCATGTTTTCAAGGAGGCGACTGTTCATTAATGGCGTCTAGCAGCTTCAGCAGCAGCCACAGAGCGGCCGACGTTCAGCTGGCGCTGCAGAAAGCCAAGAAGAAGATCTGTGAGCTGCAGCAGCAACTGAAGTAAGACCTGATGATCGATGATCAATAATCCCACACGACTGCTTCCAGCCTCAAGGCTTCTCTGTGCGGGTGCCTGCTGACTGAAAGCAGTGGTGCTGATCTCTAGGAGTGCTCTCAGTGTGGTACAGATTAAACAGCCAGTAAGCTGCAGAAGCCGTGTGACCTTTGGTCATGTGACCACAAGTGCAGACTGGCTGGAGACCAGCTCGGTAAGGGGTTCTACTGGACGAACTGGTCTCCAGCAGGTGAGCAGTAACTGGTCTGACTGGAAGCTGAAGGGGTTAAATGTGTGTGTCTGATGTTCAGCATGTCTGCCGTGACTGGAACAGTCTGTGCTTCCTGTTATAGACGAGTACCAGAACTCTGAGGATCTGACTTCACTGTATATTTGGTTGTTTCAGAGAATCCAGTCCACAGAGTCCAGAGGAGACCAGTCTGTCTAGTTGGACGCCCAGCAAGGAGCTCAGGGACTCACTGGTGGACATGTACAAAGGTAAAGAACTACCAATATATCTTCCTGGATTACGTGGACCAGCACCTTGGGGCAGAGGTCTAATGTCTGTGTGAAGTCAGATTTCAGTACCAGGCTGTTCCTGTGCTTCCTCCCTGTATGGGGGTCAATAGGGCACCATGTGCTGAACTCATCTCTCGGACTCTACCTCCATTATTAACCGCTGCTGTTAATTATGTCATTGCTGTTGCATAAATCAAATGAACAAGCTAGTCCCTAGTAAAGCTCAACGGGTCATGTTCCATGGGTTCAACGGATGGTTCTGAGTTCTGGT
Source organism: Parambassis ranga (assembly GCF_900634625.1). Lineage (NCBI taxonomy): Eukaryota > Metazoa > Chordata > Actinopteri > Ambassidae > Parambassis > Parambassis ranga. Next base: position 601,966 of record NC_041042.1, read on the forward strand.
GCTCCCCTTCAGGCTGCACTACAGAATGCTGCGACACACACGTGGCCTATGTACTGAGGAGGGTGTGATTTTAGGCACAGGCTGATTAGCAGCCAGTGTAATGACTCGGTATGTCCAGCAGGGAGCGCTGCAGCTCCACTTCAGCTACTTCCACCTCTGAAAGAGGAGCTATGGGTGGTGCCACGACCACCCAGTCAGAAGAACCTTTGTGCTGTTACGCTGTGTCTCAGGCCGCTGGTAGAACGTTCTCCTGGACTCAGACGGAGCTGATCGGTCGAAGGTCGCTTCATGTCTCCATCGTCCCCTCACTTCGTTCTGTGCCGCAGCTTGTTGTGTACAGGTTGAAGGCTGACTTCAGTGTCATGTCCCGGCTCTGCAAAAACACTTTGATTAAAACACAGACTTCAGCCTTTCAGCAGGTTTTCGAACATGTAGCCTGATGGTTGACCTGAATGTCCTCCGTCTGTCCTCGGACAGTGATCTGAGGACGCCTCCAGCATGAAGTGTATGTGAGTAATCTGCTGCTTACGTCTGTTTTGAGGACATCAGTGTGTTTCTGACTTCCTGCTGCATCACACACGATGCATGAGTGGATGGAGGTGCAGACCTGCTGCTACACCTCCAGTAACAACACAGGCTGTACCTGTGAGCCTGATCCTCAGGTGGAACTCTTCCTCCTGGTTCTAGATCCTGCTTATTTAGCTGCTTTCAGAACTGTTCTCTCTCCTCAGTGAGTTCTGGACTTGATGCGGATTGATATTGTAACTGATGATTAACTTGATCAGTGAAACATTGATGGAGAAGGATCCTGCCGTCCTGGAACCTTTATCTGATCTTTAACATCGTCGTCACCTTGGCTGAGATTTTCCAAAAACTGCAGCTCATTCTGCAGCAACAGTTTTTAATTAATGTATCCAGCTCTCCCCCCGAGCCGGTGCCTGTGATAATCCGTCATCTGTCTGTGTCTGTTGCCCAGATCAAACTCACCATATGAAACAGTTGTGGAGGAAACACAGTGTTCAGCCAGACTCAGTCCTGCCTTTGTTTCATTCTTCTTCTGCAGCCGCTGATAGATGAAGATACAGAGCAGAGGGCCACCTATCAAACCTGACCTCATATTTCAAATAATGCAGCAGCTGTTTCCTCATCATCGGCCGTCAGGTGTTGGGCCTTCCCTTTTATTTCGAACCCTTGAAAAGCTGCTTGTGAGTCTGAAGTGTTTCAGAGTCCAGCACAGCTCCGGCCTCCTCATGGCAGCAGACCACGGGCTGCACCATAGATCGCAGTATTACACAGATCAGAACATGAGATTAGGATTAGAGGGACAGTGCTAGGCTGGTTTACGGAGTCCCACAGGGTTCTGTGCTTGGACTGGTTCTGTTGGGAAATATTCCGCGTGGTGTAAGGAGATCTGCTGCTGACACAGATTCACTTTCTGTTAATAGATACAGGCTGCACTGAGGTCATTAGTTCTTACCCAGCTGAGGGATCAGCTGATCACAGACTGGGGTTCGGTCCGTCTGACTTCCTGCTGATGAGGGAGCTGTTCCTCTGTGTTTCTGTCATGTAGACTCTGTGACTCCAGGTGCTCCGAGTTTAAACCGACACGACCTGGATGAATGAGACTTTCTACTCTTCTGTTTGAGTTTCACTCTGTTCTGAAATGTGTTTTATGTCTAATCTCAAGGGGGATTTTCTGTGTGTTCAGGATTTGCAGTGTGGGGCGCCACCTACAGGCAGGAGTGTTACTTCAGATTATTCGTCAACAGAAAAGTAAAGCTAGAATTTGTCCTTTTAACGTTTGAAAAAAAAAACTTTATTGCTTAAATGTCACAGATTATGGCTCTATACACACACACACACACACTCACACACACACACACGCACACACACACACACACTCACACACACACACTCTGGGGTCAGTAGTTAATAAAAAGAGGACAGGTTGAGTGCAGCTGAGCGTGAACAGGGATGGAGCGGCAGTCGTGTGAACGCTCTTTAATCTGTGGGTGGGTGGTCCCAAACAAGCGCACGTACACACACAAAGTGTTGGATGAGGGTGGGCTGCACACTCTGAACAACCGACGGAGCTGCTGTGCTCTGGACATCTGAGCGTCTGTCTGGTTCTGAGAAGCCATGCGGACCTTACCGTGGCCGCTCAGGGGTCCATCATGAACACATCCTGTCCTCGGCTCTGGTTGTGGTGATGGTCCTGAGGTCCTGCTGTTCATCAGTCAGACTGAACGCAGGCGTTCGGATGAAGCATAAACTCAGATTATGATCAGTCTTTAAAGAGTTAATCTGACGTGGAACAGGTGTCTGTAAGGCTCCATCCTGCAGCTGCAGCGTTTGAATCCTCTCCACAGATCTTTATAGAGCAGCAGTAGATTCTGTTTGTTAACAGTATCATGGGTAATTACTGATCCAGATTATTGATCCAGATTATTGATCCTCAGTCATCCTACAGCTCTGCTCGGTTGAAATAATCCAGAATTGAAAGTTATATTAACATGTATGTTATTTGACAGACTTCTGATGATGAACTCATGTCACAGGACTGATCACTAGTGAGCGGCAGCGGATTGATCGCGATCGGAAGTCTTTGATGATGTTTAGATGTGTGTGTCGTACAGTATTTTGTCTGCGCTGGTATATTTGTGTGTGTGTGTCCTCTGTACGTCGTCTCTGTTCATCTTAATGTCCGTATCTAAATTCATGTGCTGCGTGGCAGCGGCGTAGTGTCGGCGGGGCAGATCACAGGCGGATTGTGTTGGATTTGAGCTGAAGCCTCTTTAATCATCATAACACCGTCATTAATATTCATGCAGCCAGCTGGAACACCCGACACTCACCGCACCAAACTTTCTGCACAAAATGTATTAAATACAGCTTAAAAAATTAATGGACTTCAGTTTATATTACATGAAGAAGAAGGGGGCACGCCTCCCCCCGCCGCCCCCCCCTCCTCCTCATTGGTTAATGTAGATTGGTCCTCTGATTGGCCTTTGTGTTTTCCCTTTTTTCTGCAGATTTTTCCATCTTTGACGAGACTTCAAAGCGAGTGCGAGGCATGAACGGTCATTTAGAAGGATTTAAGCACATTATCACATCTGTAATTGTACATGAATAATAAGGAGAGCCGCCGCGCTCAATTAGCTCTGAGTCCACACAAGAAGATCAGAAGACGGGGGGAGGAAGGAGGGGAGGTAGAGGACGACAGGAAATGAGAAAAGTTTCAAAGTGAAGATGCTGGAAGAGCAGATTATTCTGTAGTGACTATAATTCAGTTGTTTCATAACCAGACCCGGAGCCGGGCCTGCGTGGTGCAGGACCGTCAGATGTGGTCTGACTGGTGGTCTGCTGGCTGATGGTTCTGCAGGGACCTGTTGACTGAGGCATCAGTCCTTCAGCGTTGTTTTAACCAGTCGGTCTCAGCACAGTAACGTACACTGAAGAATTAAATAAGTAAATATGGTACAACCACAGAATAACCTGCCAGAGTCTGTGTCATAATGCTAACAGACCTGTGAGCAAGGAGAACCCTCTCTAACTGTGAGCATGGGGTTTGGCTCCCCATTCTACTCTACTCTACTCTACTCTACTCTACTCTACTCTACTCTACTCTACTCTACTCTACTCTACTCATGGTCCTCCATTTTAATTCCAGGCTTTGTACCAGGAGATGGTAACTGAGGCTCAAAGCTGTTCATTCTGCTGACGAGCTGAAAGCATTTAGAATCTAGACTGGATTGTGGACAGATGAGTGGACAGATGAGTGGACAGACGAGTGGACAGATGAGTGGACAGATGAGTGGACAGACGAGTGGACAGATGTGTAGACAGATGAGTGGACAGACGTGTGGACAGATGAGTGGACAGATGAGTGGACAGACGTGTGGACAGACGTGTGGACAGATGAGTGGACAGACGTGTGGACAGATGAGTGGACAGACGTGTGGACAGATGAGTGGACAGATGAGTGGACAGACGTGTGGACAGATGAGTGGACAGACGTGTGGACAGTGAGATGATGTCTCGACTGTTTGTGGTGTTGTTTCTTTCAGCTAATCCCAGAGTGAACGCAGAACTCAAACATCGTCTTCCATCACCGGCCAAAGAGCGGCACGGCAGCCCGGACAGGTGGGTGCAGCACCAGCAGCTTAGGGTGGAGAAGGCTTAAGTTACCTGTAGCAGTCCATGTGTGGCGCCACTCAACCAGCCCATCTGAGTGTCTCTGTTTGTGTCTCACTGATGACCAGCATTCACAGAGCAGGGACCACCCAGAGCCCGGACCACGACGAGCGGCCACTGAGTAAGATTCATTCACTCGCTCATTCACTGACTCACTCCTGTATTCATTCAGTCTGTCTGTCAGCCCCTCAGCCCCTGCAGGAGCTTCAGACCTCCTGCTCTCCATCCCTGGTGTCCCACAGGACGTCCGTCTCTCCCGTCTCACCTCCTTCCCACAGGAGGTCTGTGTCTCCACTGTCCTCCAGGATTCCTAGAGGTGCTAAGGAGATGGAGCTTTCTGCGAGCAGAGGCCCTTCTCCTCTGGCAGAGACCTCTGGAGACGCCCCAGATCAAGCTGCAGGCTGTCCTGCTAGTCCTGTCCTCAGGAGACATCTGCTCATCATGGGTGACAGGTAAGCTGCAGGGACGCCAGCACTGAAAGAACTACTGTTAAAGTGTAGCTTCAGGTGAAGCACCTGCAGGCAGACACGGGTGGATGCAGCAGGTGAAGCACCTGCAGGCAGACACGGGTGGGTGCAGCAGGTGAAGCACCTGCAGGCAGACACGGGTGGGTGCAGCAGGTGAAGCACCTGCAGGCAGACACGGGTGGGTGCAGCAGGTGCAGCAGGTGAAGCAGTGACGGTGTGTGTAGCTCTGACAAACAGCTGATGGCAGATGAGGAGAAATGAGGGGTGAGAGGCGTCCTGGTGTTTGTAATGTTCTGAAGTTATTTAAGCACCTTCTGCAGCTCCACAGTCATTGTGACTGTAATTAAATTCAGAATTAAAAATAAATTGGCTTCTTTAAAGTTCTGTGGAAGTTTTGCTGAAATAACAACAAAGACATGATGTTTGCAGCTATAGATTATTATAATACACTCCATAATGTATTCTCTGAGCAGGATTAATTTGATATGTTTAGAGCCTCTGCACTGTGAGCTTTATTAAAAAGTTTATTGCTTTTCATTAAAGCAGCTTTCTTTAGATTCTGCACTTTCTTCTTTTGTCTCTTTTGATGCATTTTCAAATGGATCTGTGCTTGAGTTGCATCACTGAATGAAATGTGAGCTATTAAATTTAGATTTGATTTGATTAGCTGCAGCGCTCGAGGGCAAGACATAAATAGAAAGATAGTAAAAGCAATTGAGCTGCAGGAAAGTTGATTAGAAGCAGCTGATCTTATAAAGTCAGAAACAGTCAATTACAGAAGACAGTGTCTTATTTACCCGCTTTATTACGCAAAGCAGCGCCTGACCTTTAAGGTGATATGAGAGAATTACAGTCGCTGCTTATTAAACCTGCCGCCAGCCGCCGCTCCTCATATCTGATAATGTGAGGCCGCGACCTCACGGTAAAACACCTGACCTGACTACACACAGGTGAAGCACACTCGGGAGTCCCAGGGACACTGGAACACTTCTGACTTTTGACTGTGTGTGTCTGTGTGTGTCTGTGTGTCCGTGTCTGTGTGTGTGTGTGTGTCTGTGTGTGTGTGTGTCTCTGTGTGTGTCTGTTGTGTCCGTGTCTGTGTGTGTGTGTGTCTCTGTGTGTGTCTGTGTGTGTGGTGTCTGTTTGTGTGTCTGTGTGTGTTGTGTGTCTCTGTGTCGTTGTGTGTCTCTGTGTGTCTCTGTGTGTGTGGTGTGTGTCTGTGTGTGTCTGTGTGTCTGTGTGTGTCCGTGTCTGTGTCTGTGTGTGTGTGTGTAGTTGTGTTGTGTGTGTTGTGTGTGTGTGTGTGTGTCTTTGTGTGTGTGTGTGTGTGTGTGTGTCTCTGTGTCTGTGTGGTGGTGTGTGTCTGTGTCTGTGTGTGTCCTGGTGCTGTGTGTCTGTGTGTGTTCTGTGTGTGTGTGTCTGTGTGTGTGTCTGTGTGTGTGTGTGTGTGTGTCTGTGTGTGTGTCTGTGTGTGTGTGTGTCTGTGTGTGTGTGTGTGTCTGTGTGTGTCTGTGTGTCCGTGTCTGTGTGTGTGTGTGTCTCTGTGTGTGTCTGTGTGTGTGTGTCTGTGTGTGTCCGTGTCTGTGTGTGTGTCTCTGTGTCTGTGTGTGTCTCTGTGTGTCTCTGTGTGTGTCTGTGTGTGTCTGTGTGTGTGTGTCTCTGTGTCTGTGTGTGTCTGTGTGTGTGTGTGTGTGTGTGTCTTTGTGTGTGTGTGTGTGTGTGTGTCTCTCTGTGTGTGTGTGTGTGTCTGCAGTCAGATGTCTGCGTCCAATCAGAGCGTCAGTCCAGATAAAAACATCTCATTTCTACTGAAGGAGCTTGATGCTCTGAGAGAGGTCAACAACAAGGTATGCACACAGACACACACACAGGCGAAGAGTACAACAACAACACAACACACACAGGGGAAGAGTAACACTTGGGTTCATATTAATATGAGGTCTAGTCTGTCAGGACACAACACAACACAATGCACAATGCAACAGAACACAGCACAACACTGGGTGGTTGTTGCCATGGAGACTGTTTGTTTCAGTTGCAGGAACAGCTGGTTCAGAGGGAGAAGGAGCTGCAGAGGAGGGAGGTGGAGGAGGAGCTGAAGGAGGAGCAGAGGGAGGCCCAAGACTGGGGGAGACCTGCAGGTGAGGAGGGGGAGGAGGGGGAGTTTATTCTCCTCTTAATCAGATCTGATCCAACCTAGACTCCTTAAATATTTGAGTATTTATCACAGACACACACACAGACACACACAGACACACACAGACACACAGACACACACAGACACACACACACACACACACACACACAGACACACACACACACAGACACACACACACAGACACACACACACACACACACACAGACACACACACACAGACACACACACAGACACACACACAGACACACACACACACACACACACAGACCGTAATTAAAACAACAGCACAGTGAGGTGACAGTTAACGAGGCCGCTGTTAGTTTAACAGAAAACTGTGTTTGTGTGTATTTAACCAGCAATCAGATGTAATGTTGGTTTAACTGAGCTGTATGTGTGTCGCTGTGTGTGTTACAGTGTGTGTGTGTGTTACTGTGGCTTTAATCCAGCAGGATTAGCACAGAACCAGTTTCATTTTATCTCCAGTCTGAATTTGATCAGCCTCATGCGATGTGTTCATTTCTGTCTTTGTGTGCATTCCTGTTGGAAACATGTATCAATGAGGTGTTCACCGCACACACTGCACACACTGCGCTGCACACACTGCACACACTGCACACACTGCACACACAGCACTGCACACACTGCACTGCACACACACACTGCACACACTGCACACACCGCACACACTGCACACACTGCACACACTGCACACACTGCGCTGCACACACTGCACACACTGCGCTGCACACACTGCACACACTGCACTGCACACACAGCACTGCACACACCGCACACACAGCACTGCACACACTGCACTGCACACACAGCACTGCACACACCGCAGACACACACACTGCACACACTGCACAGGTCATACACTGCACACACACACACTGCACACACCGCACACACACACTGCACACACAGCACTGCACACACACACTGCACACACCGCACACACACACTGCACACACAGCACTGCACACACACACTGCACACACCGCACACACACACTGCACACACAGCACTGCACACACACACTGCACACACTGCGCTGCACACACTGCACACACTGCACACACCGCACACACCGCACACACAGCACTGCACACACTGCACTGCACACACAGCACTGCACACACACACTGCACACACCGCACACACCGCACACACACACTGCACACACTGCACTGCACACACACACTGCACACACACACTGCACACACACACTGCACACACCGCACACACTGCACTGCACACACACACTGCACACACCGCAGACACACACACTGCACACACACACACTGCACACACTGCACAGGTCATACACTGCACACACACACACTGCACACACCGCACACACACACTGCACACACTGCACATCACACAGGTCATGCTTCAGGCTGACTCCTCTTCCTCTCCTTGTGTCCCCAGGGCTGTTGGAGAAGGTGCTGGCTGCTCAGAAGGCCAGAGATCAGGCTCTGATGTCACGACTTCTGCTGGCCAATGAGGAGAGAGATGAGGCTTTGCTCCGCGCCCGTCGGTTGCAGCAGGCTGCTGAGTACGACTTTGTGCTTAAACAGGATAACTGGTTGTAACAGTTAGGAGCTCGTAGTGTCTTAGATTAAAGACGTGCAGAAATCTGTACCGCTTTGAAACAGATGGTCTTGGAACAGAAGCGGGCGCACTTCAGGTCCGGTGACCCGGCTGTGACTGGTACTGCTGTGGTGATCTGGTCAGTAGGAGATCAGGGCCTTCCTGACCAGGTTAAGTTTGCAGCATAAGTTACAGTAGCTGTTATTCAGCAGGTCGAAGAGCCTCATAATCCTGCTGACTTCAGATTGAGCAGAACTCTAATCTGCAGGTTTCTCTTTTCTGTTTGTTACATAAACACTTAAGAATCACTTTCCTCTTTATTTACATGTGGAACATGCACATTGTTCTGCTCCCTCCTCCTCCTCAGTCTTGTTAAGGGCTGTGAAATGAGCTCTCATCCTTTTGAGGAGCCAAATAGACCAGAAAATCTAATTAGAGGTAACACCCCCCCCCCCAGGATGAGAGGGTAATTGATATTGGAGGCGACAATCCTTCTTATGAGGGCAGAATATGGAGGAGCATGTTCCATCTGTCAGGCCTGTGTGTGTCTGTGTGTGTCTGTGTGTGTGTGTGTGTGTGTGTCTGTGTGTGTCTGTGTGTCTGTGTGTGTCTGTGTGTCTGTGTGTGTGTCTGTGTGTGTGTGTGTGTCTGTGTCTGTGTGTGTCTGTGTGTGTGTGTGTCTGTGTGTGTGTCTGTGTGTGTCTGTGTGTGTGTCTGTGTGTGTGTATGTGTCTGTGTGTGTGTGTGTCTGTGTGTGTGTGTGTCTGTGTGTGTGTGTGTGTGTGTTTTCCTGATGGAGGCGGCAGCCTGTAATACTTCACTAAATGTGTGTGTGTCTGTGTGTTTTAGGTGAAGTGTGTGTATGAATAATGGGAGCGTGTCTGTTTGTTTTTGTCTTTATTCATAATTTATTCATCATAGCATGATCAGAACATAAAAGTCTCCTTCAGCTGATCGGGCTGCTGATGAATTGTTTGATCAATATGTTTATTTGTGGCTGATGTATCTTAGTATTGTTGAATCAGCTGATCATTTAGACCGAGTGTTGAGTGACCTCAGTGGAATCTGGCCAAACAAAAGAACACGTTGTTGAATATTTGCAGATGGTCCCTGTTCAGGTGTGGAGACCTGTGGTACCGCTGGCTGGGTCTCAGGTCTCTGACCTGAAGCTGGACAGATGGGGTCAGGGCTGAGCTCCTGTGGATGGACCCAGGGTTCAGTTTGAGAAGTTTACACCTGTGCGATTGTCCTGTGTAAATACAGGGTTCATATTTTAGGCCACATCATTGGGCACCAGAGGTCGTAGTGCAGGAGACACGTGGACCTCTCGGCCCATGTTGGACATCAATGCTGGAAAATTCAGTATTTTTCTGAACCTTCCTGTCAGACATGTTTCGTTTGGATCATCTGGCGCCACTAATAGCTGCTGTCAGTATTTCTGTCCAGGTGTGTGGGGGTGTAAGTGACGGCAGCAGAGCGAGCCGAGCCGGGCTGGATGGGCTGGATGGGCTGTAAGCAGGGTGTTAGAGGAGCTTTATTGGAGGCGGCCAGTCTTTCATTACCTGCTGTTCCCTGAAGAGTGGAGCCGCCTCGGCCATCTTATTACAGTTTATTACAGCAAAACAGCAGCAGGCTAAATGAAAAGAGCTTCCCAGGAGGAGAGGCAGGAGATCAGCTAGTTACCAGCTGCCGTCCACCATCATGACTGTTGACGGGGAAAGAGACTCCAGAACAAGTCCACTTGCCCTCGCAGCTTCACAGTGAATTTGAAATAACAGAGTTTCAGATGGACTTCAGGGAGATCTGGATGAATTACTGCACAGCTGCTGCAGCCACGGCGCTCAGGTCATCTAACGGACCGCTGCAGAAGTCCACATTTAATTTGGTCAGTGGTGGCGGGAGGAGGGGCGGGAGCCTCAGCACGGTCCAATTCGTCTCCCTCACACGTTCCTCAATTCATACATCGTTTCTAAAGACCACCAGAAAAACACGCCTGGAGAGCTGCAGAGCTGAGCTCAGCCTGTAGGACGCAGCCATGGCAGCTCTGTGGCTGCATGAAGGACTCGGAAGCTTCTGGTTCCCTCTCACTCTCACAGCTTGATTCAAGCCATGTGACCTTGATTCCAGGGGTCAGACTGAACTGTGTTAATGTTTAGAACAGCTGAGGTGACATGAGGTAAAGACGGTGTGGATCCTCCTGACATGTTTTAGCTGGCTCCCATTATTCTATGCTAACACTGTACCTCCCCATGCTAACTGCATTTTAATCCCCCTGTGAAGAGGCACATGTTACTGATACGTTCTCCTGTCGTTAGGTCCGAACCCGTAACTCTGCAGGACGCCGACATGGTGAACATGGTAAACACTGTGTAACGCAGCACTTTGAGAAGTTGGGAGCTTTAACTGATGACGTGTTTCTGACCCTTAGGACATCGAAGAGCTTCTTCAGCGTGTCTGTGACGCAGACTCTGCGCAGGAAGTCCAGCAGTTTGGCTCGGTTCTGGTTCAGTGTCTACAGTTGGCACAGCAACGACGAAGTGACATCACAGCTCAGGAAATGAAGGCAGTGATGGAGGAGAGGGACGAGTGTGCCGTCAGAGTGAGTGTTTGATGTTCACAGCAAAATGATTCATAGAGCGTATTAATAATAATTCAAAGTGCTAAAGACACTCGAAGACGTTTAACGAAGCAGCAAAGGACGATAACTCATTATGGGAATGCACCTTTTCATTTGAACAGCTGATCACAGTGATTCAGAGTGGAGGTAACTCCTGAGCAGTGTATAAAACATATTATTATTATTTCATGGTTCTAACGAGGTGATTATAAATGTTATTTATAATGCTTGTTACATTTGAATTCACAAAGACCCTCAGCACTAAGAGTTTCCCTTAGTGCTGAGGGTCTGAGAAAAACCTCAGAATGATGACGCTCTGAGAGTTTCCCTCATAATTAAGACTAAATCCTCATGAAGATTCACCTCAGCCCGTAAAAAGGTCTTAACCCTGTTCAGAGTGGAGAGGAGGACTTTAAGAGTTCCTTAGACAGGGAGGACAGAGAGGACAGGGAGGACAGAGGACAACCGTCCTCCAGACTCTGAATGACAGTGAGAACTCTGCAGATCAGGTGGAGCAGCATGATGTTTGTGGCCTCACCTTAGACTGAAGACCTGCTGCCCTGTCCTCTCATGTCTGTCTCTGACTGTCCCGTACCGACTGTAACATCGGGGGAAACCCCGCCTCCTCACTGAGGTCAAACCTTCAGTCTGCTCCTTTAGAGTCGCTCTGAGAACGTTCTTTAATCACCCTTAAGATCAGAGCTCTCTGAGGGGTTCAGGGGGTCTTAGGGAACCCGGGCCCTGATGTGTTTATGCACAGAGTAAGATCTCAGCAGTTCTTCAGTGTGATGCATTAACCCCTTGTCTAAGTGCTCTGTTTAACCTGGCCGGTGTGGCGCTGAGCGTGGCGTGGTGGCTGGGTTACGGCGGCCCCGCGGCCCAAATGCCAAATATTTGCATTCTGAATCAGAACATGAATATTTTGACTGGTGTGAAAAGAAAGAGACAAATATTGACCCCGAGACTGACGAGCTGACACCATGTTCGCTGAACACCTGCTGTGTACTCACCTGTGTGTGTGTGTGTGTGTGTGTGTTATTGACGAGGAGTAAATGATCAGACCTCAGTGCTGCAGATGTTACAGCTGTTTCTTCTCTTAGTTCCGTTTGCTGCTCTTTTATTTCTCACGGTCTCTTGTTTTCTTTTGCGTCAGACTTCCTCTGCACTTTTCTTCAGATTGATAAAAATCTAAGTGTCAGTCAATAATCAATAAGAGCAGCAGATTCTCTGGATGATTAAAAAGTTTAAAGAAGAAATCCAGATTCTCCTTCCTCCACCGCGCCTCTGGAGGCTGATTATTATCGAAGTTCAGTTCACAGAGTTTATTACCAAAACCTGCGGAGTGCTGGATTTATTACCCACAATTCATCTGGAGTCATATACCGCTCTCTGTGGGAGGATTGGGGGTGGGGGGAGTAAAGTAAAAATGAAAAAGATGAGAAGTCTGAGTGATGGAGGGATGACAGACAAAGAGTGAGAGAGGGGGCGAGGGACGGGTGTGGGGGAGCTCCCAGCATGCTGTGCGGCAGGCGCTGGGCTCAGATGCTCCACCTCCTCTTGATGTGTCTTACTGATAAAAATGAATTGGATCAGAAACTTTCATCTATCTTACACTGTGACTGACAGACTGCTGTCGCCGTGGCAACAGGCCTACAGCAGCACAGCCAAACACCATGGCAACCATCATCAGGGAGGCAGAAAACCCCGGAGAGGAAAGTGAGGAGGAGTTCAGCGCTGTAGCCTGCGCTGTCTCTGCAGCGGTGCCGATGGGACCGTGAAGTTACACCGATGTGTACAAGTAACCCAGCACCCTCCTTAACCCTTTGAGGCTCACCGCTGCTCTGGTGTCACCTCTGCATCACCCAGCCTACTGCTGCTAACTCCACCAATATCTCAGCTCCGCCATCTTTTAACACCCCGCCCCTCCACGTTAACACCACCCCTCCACGGTAACACCTTAATCCCGCCCTCGCTCTGAGGCTGCACCACACTGAAATATGTTTCAAATGCTGGCGTAATCCTCGAAGGAGAAGAAGAATAGAGAGAACACTCCACGCTGGAGGATACCTCTCCTCCCCCCCGCTGCTTGCCGATCCCTCACTCCCTCTCCTCATCTCTCAGGGATTATCTCCCATGCAGCTGGGGCTTCTGGGAAATATTAGAAAGTGTGTGTGTGTGTGTGTGTGTGTGTGTGTGTGTGGGGAGCGTGCTCAGTCATCGCCTACCTCTCTCCACCGGCTCTCTCTCAGGCTGGCTCATGTGGCAGCTGCAGCTTTCTGCTTCTTATTGGGTTAATATCAGGTAATTACAGGTTATTACAGCTTATTACAGCTTATTACAGCTCACCTGGACCCGCTGACCACCACAGCTGCAGGAGGGTTGTGGGTTTGATTCCCAGGGCATATTTCAAGTCCTGGCTGATGTCTTATTACCAGCAGAGGTTTGAATGAATGCAGTTTGTGTAGTCAGCTGATAGACTGTGTATGTGGCAGGTGGGGTGATCGTCTTTTATTGATCACAGTAGTTCTGTTCCGCCTTAACACAGATTGCAATGCAGGGTCCTGGAATTTGATACCTGAGAAATATTCTGTGTTTGACCCAGTTTCCTTAGTGTCACGGTACAGACGCTCCGTGTGGTGGATTTAACACCAGTGTCAATACATCCCCGTATGTACTGTAGAGGAGCAGGGCTACCACCTCCCCTGATGGGACTTGGATGTATCCGGGTCCTGTAAGTTCAGGGTCCAGCTGCTGTTCTTCTTGATGATGGCCGCTCTATGCTGCAGCACATCATTAAAACCCTCTGAGCCTCAGGTCCTCCTGATCCACAGGTCCAAACCTCCAGGAAACAGAGACTCTGACAGTCTTTACATCATCAATACTCAGATCAATAATCTGATCAGGTCAGTTATTTCAGTCAGATGTAATCGGCGTCTTGGTTGATTGAAATATCGGAGGATCGGTTCTGAGGAACTGGGAATGTTCAGCTCACAGACCTTTGTTTGGACTTCCTGTGTGATCACATGACTGCGTACTGATCTGTGCTGCCAGTCAAACTAAGAGCAGCTGATCAGTGGTATCTGCTGTGGTCCAGACAGAGAGCAGAACCACGGGAGCTGGTGAGAGGAGCTTGAACCCGTCATGTGAGAACAACGTGTTTCAGTAGAAGCAGACCACACAGCTGAAGATGTGATGAAGATGCACAGTAATTGCTCTTACTATAAATCATCGATTGATAGATTGGGCTGAACCGAGCTGGACCCCCCTGTCAGCAGACCTTTGTGGACTGAAGTCACTAAGTCTGCTGTGTTTCTATCCATCCAAACACAGCTGTTTGAGCTCAGATCATAACTGTGGGTTCTGTGTCCGCAGTGTAAACGGATGGAACAGGACCGCCATGACAGACAGCAGCAGGCCAGCGAGGTACAGACTCTGTCTTTGTCTCTCTCTCTCTCTCCCTTCCTTAAGCACTGTCTCCAATGAATGGTGAATGATGGGATATCTGCCATTGCCATGACAACCAGTCAGACATGCTGCAGCCTGTTTGTTGACATGTTGTTCAGACATGCAGTGAATGTGTGTCTGAACTCTGAGGATGAGGATTACTGCATTTATTTTGTCACACGTGGTTTTTCACACCTGCTCTAAAGATGCAGATTATTGATTTATATGTATTGATAAACTCGTTTCTTTGTTAGCGCCCCAGAGCCTGTTGATTCTGCAGCTTTGTCTGCATCTTCATTCTTCTATGAAAATAAATTAAATTTTGTTATTAATGTAGCACTTCTCCATTTTCCTCCTGAAGCCTGTTAATTAGGCTGGAGGGCTCTGAGGGGATTAGAGCCTGGAGAGCTTTTTAATTTCACACAGAAACGGCAGCAGCTGCTGGCAAACGAACCGTCAGACAGTCAGAGAGCCGCAGGAACCCGAGCTGGAAGCAGACCTCTGGGCCTTCCAGAGCCTCCACCCTTAAAGCACGGGACCATGGACCTGACTCTTAGTCTTCCTGAAACAGAATCCTGCAGTTAGTCAGTTTTATTCTGCTGCACTGTCAGGAGGAGCTCTACAGAAGCTCACAGTCTCTAAAGTCCTGCACCATCCAGCTCTGCTGCACGTTGAAGCTCCAGCTGAAGAGTTGAAGGTGAGCTGGGTGAGCAGTGAGAACAAGAACTTATCGATAGATCTGAATTTAAATCAAATCAATCAAAGGAAACGCTGCAGAAAAGGAGCTCCATGCTGATATGAACGTGCTGCGTAGCCTCTATAACAGAGCTGCCATAATTTGACTTCTTTGCTCCATTATTCAGACGCTAATGTTGAAATAGTTCAGACTCAGTGTTGCTGAAGCGGACAGAGGAGAGGGAGACCAGAGGTTTATATGCATGTATGTCCTCAGAGAGACCTGGACCTGGATGCTAAAGTAGATCTATATCATTATATATGTATATCAATGATGTAATCTCTATCTATATAATAAGTAATAAAATATGACACTGCAGCTGGCTGGTGTTCAACAATCAGGCGGAGAAAACATAAAATAATCAGATTTCAGATGTAAACTGTTTCCATGCACTGAGCACATGGCGAGCTGTGTCTCACTCTGACCTCTGACCTCTGGTCCTACCTGGAAGAAGAAGCTGAACCCACAGAATAAGAGAACATCTGTTTCTGCAGAGTCCATGTAGAGGCCCGTCCTCCTCACATCCATATCCTGAAAGAACCCCTCTCCTCCCGCCCCCCCTCCCCCTCTCCTCCCCCCCTCCCCCTCCTCTCCCCCCCCCCACCCTCCTCCTCGTGCTCTTCCTCTGTTGTAATTAAAGATTCCTCTTATTTTATCCTGGTCCCCTCTCCTCCCCCTTCCTCCCCCTCTCCTCCCTCTCCTCCCTCTCCTCCCCCCCCCCCCCTTCCTCCCCCTTCCTCCCTCTCCTCTCCCCCCCCCCTCCTCCTCGTGCTCTTCCTCTGTTGTAATTAAAGATTCCTCTTATTTTATCCCGCTCCCCCTTCCTCCCCCGTCCTCCCCCGTCCTCCCCTCTTTCGATGACCTTAACGCCTCATGTTAAAGGTCAGCTCGGTGTCGCTCCTGCCTGCTGATCAGCTCATTTGGAAATTATTCTGATTAATAAGTTGGGCGGCTCTTTTGAAGCGTCTCCTCCGGCCCGGCTGGAGAAGTCACATATTGACTCTCCAGGTTTGGGTTCTCTTTTGATGTCTCAGACCCTGAGGGCTTTAATTAACAAAGAGGATGAGGATGAGGAGGTCAGGGTCGGGCCTGTAATCCCTGCTGGAGTTGACCTCCACACAGTTTGACCGAAGTCGCGGTGAAACGCAGCGTCCTGTAGCTGCGGCAGCATCAGTGGAGGACGAGTCGGAGGCTGTGTGAGCGCAGAGGGTTTTTATTATTGTTCCTCATCAATATGATTTCCTTTTTGTTTAACCCTTAAAATCCTGCGGCCTGCATTTGTACCGCGTGAGGCATCTTCCAGCTTCAGACTATGAGCTCATGTTGAACCACATTTGGTTTGGACCAGCATCCTGTGAGGACGTGCTGCTGTGTTTCAGACTTCATTGACCCCGCAGAGGTTTGATTTTGAATAAAAGTGCTTTTTATTTTTAGGGCTGTGCATAAGAAAATGCCCCAAAACCACGATGAACCGAAGCACTGTTGTGAAGAAGAGTTCCTCCACAACAATGACGCCGTGTACATGAACAACACGTTTTTAAATGCGGGTCGTATTCAGGGTGAAGGCGTGTGCAGAGTTCTTACGGTGTGTAAACAGTGATCGCACTGTAGTGTCTCTGTTTACAGGACAGAAATCAGTCTGTTGAACACATTCCTGCCAGAATGCCTCAGACTGTGGTGCACACGTACACGCTGGACGTCATCACGTCAGGTCACTGCTGCTGAATCATGGGGGCTCGGCGTCGTCAGCGTGTTTCTTGAAACCACGCTGCTCAGCTCAGGCTGTGTTTTCCTGCTGCACTCATGATTTTTATGGTTTTACCCAAACAAAGAATGAAAAGAGGGACGCCTCGTTTTAACATACCTGTAGTTACCATAGAGACAGAGAATGTGGATGTGTTCTCCTAAAACAGGAAGTTATTGTAAACTGAATGTTTGATTACCTGATTGTTACAATATGGATCCAATCACTGTGACACGTACAGGAAGTCAGCCTGATGGTGAAACACCATTAAGCTGTCTCTGTCTCTGTCTCTCTGTCTCTCTCTGTCTGTCTCTGTCTGTCTGCCTGTCTGTCTGTCTGTCTGTCTCTCTCTCTGTCTCTCTGTCTGTCTCTCTCTCTCTCTGTCTGTCTCTGTCTATCTGTCTTTCTCTCTCTCTGTCTCTGTCTCTGTCTCTCTGTCTCTGTCTGTCTCTCTGTCTGTCTCTGTCTATCTGTCTTTCTCTCTCTCTGTCTCTGTCTCTGTCTCTCTGTCTCTGTCTGTCTCTCTGTCTGTCTCTGTCTATCTGTCTTTCTCTCTCTCTGTCTCTGTCTCTGTCTCTCTGTCTCTGTCTGTCTCTTGAGTCTGACGCTCTGCTCCCTTAATAAAGCAGCAGCTAAACACACAGTGATAAAAATCAAGTCCTCATTATGAAGTGTGTTGACTCTGGTGTTAGTTAATGAGTCAATTAGTTAATTAATCCTTTCTTTAAACAGCAGGCTCAGTGAGATCCACAGCTTGATCTCTCTTCATTGCAGCCTGCACACATGCAGCTAACACACAAACACACTGAGTTCACTTTGTCAAGAGCTGCTGAAGCTTTGCTTCGTTCTCAGCTTCACCGGGAGCTTCGGTGTGTGAAGGGTTAACAGCCACTCTGACATGTGTTCCATGCATTCAGGAGACGCTGATGATGATGATGCAGAGGGAGAGGGACGGCGCTCTGGAGGACAGACGCCGCCTGGAGGCAGAGATTCGGGCGCTACGAGCCAATCACAGGTCAGAGGTGTAACTTGTGGTTCGTTTGTGGGTGTCGTCACTTGTTGACTGTCTTTTTCTGATATTTGAAGTGAGTTATTCAGACATACCTGCATCACCGATGTCTTTACAACCAGACAGATGGCTCCTCTTACAGAGCCGAGCACAGAACCAAGTGTAAACACAACAACACCTCCTGAACCTCCAGTTCTGAGGAAAGAGGCTGGAGCAGAGTGGGAAATCATGGCGAGTCCATGCTGCTGAACTGTGAGTCTCCATAAATCATGAGGATTGATGTGAACGCCTGCAGAGACACCGGGGGAATGGCAGCTGGGGGAGCGGGTTGTGGTTTGATTTTTGGAGATAAACCTCATCTGGTGTCATTTCTCCTCGGTTCTCACTGAGACTCGATTTCACTTCCTCTGTGTGCGTTTGTGTCGGCCTGCCCGTCTCTGTGAGGACATTTGTCCACAGACATTTTGTCTGCTCCTCACTTTGGACAGCCCCTCTGTGGATTTTGTGTTCAGACTACCGGAGACACCACAGAACGCCACAGGAGGTCCTGCTGCCAGTGGCCATCAGACTGTGTAACCCTCCCCTCTGTAGGGAGGAGTCTGGACGAGCAGCTCGATACTCCTCACTGGTCCATGTTTTAGCAGCTTTATTTAAGATAAAACTTCATTAAAGCTGGAGGACGTTCTTTCCCAGAGGTTTCAGGTCACATATAGTGTATTGATAGAGTATAGGGGCCAATATATCACTCCATCATTTCATCTTTGACCAGCTCACATGAATGGGATTCATCATCTGGACCTGTAGGAACTGTTCTGGTTTGGTCCCACTAAGTCCTCCAGATGTTCACACTTTATTTTTCTTCTTGCTCAGCTCTCAGAACACCCCTCCCTCCCAGCCCTCGTTGCCAGGCGATGCGGTGACCCATCACACCTCATCCACCGGGGTCCAGCATCAGCACCTGTCCGCAGACCAGCAGAGCATGGAGGCGGAGCTTAAGCGCTGCCAGGAGGCGGAGCGAGAGGCCAGCGAAAGGGTCTGCAGGTCAGGTTCTAACAACAGATCAGATCAATATTCACATCAGTGATTTTTACCATTGATTGTTGAAAGAAATTATCCCATATGATACCATCATAACACACTGCAGAAAGAAACACACACACAAACTGTGTGTTCTGGAAGGAAGGCCCACAGTGTGTGTGTCTGTGTGTGTGTGTCTGTGTGTGTGTGTGTCTGTGTGTGTCTGTGTGTGTGTTGTCTGTCTCTGTGTGTGTGTCTCTGTGTGTGTCTGTCTCTGTATGTGTGTGTGTGTGTCTGTGTGTCTCTGTCTCCGTCCATCAGAAACATGTTGCCATGTCTGTCTGTGTGTGTGTGTCTGTGTCTGTGTGTCTCTGTGTCTGTGTCTCTGTGTGTGTGTATGTCTCTGTGTGTCTCTGTGTCTGTGTCTGTGTCTCTGTGTGTGTCTGTCTTTGTGTACGTGTGTGTCTCTGTGTGTGTTGTCTGTCTCTGTGTGTGTCTCTCTGTGTGTGTCTCTGTGTCTCTGTGTCTCTGCGTCTCTCTGTCTCTCTGTCTCTGTGTCTGTCTCTGTATGTGTCTCTGTGTGTGTTGTCTGTCTCTGTGTCTCTGTGTGTGTGTCTCTGTGTTTCTGTTTGTGTGTCTGTCTCTGTGTGTGTCGCTGTCTCTGTGTCTCTGTGTGTGTCTCTGTGTGTGTCTCTGTGTGTGTCTCTGTGTGTGTCTCTGTGTGTGTCGCTGTCTCTGTGTCTCTGTGTGTGTGTGTGTCTCTGTGTGTGTCTCTGTGTGTGTCTCTGTCTCTGTGTCTCTGTGTGTGTCTCTGTGTGTCTGTCTCTGTCTCTGTGTCTCTGTGTGTGTCTCTGTCTCCGTCCATCAGAAACATGTTGCCATGTCTGCCTGCAGCCGTCAGAGGCTCGGGAGGCGTTCAGAGTCTGGTTAAGCGCGTGGGACTAAGAAGCTTTGATTGTGATGATTCATATTCAGCGGACATCAGTGTGAGTGTCTCTGATCAGGAAGAATTAATCCTTCAGATTCCGACTCATGCAGGATGATGGTCTGATGCTGAATAACGTGACTTCCACTGCTGCCGCTTCTCATCTCATCAGTCTGAAGATGAAGGGATGAGATTCATGATGAAAACAGCTTAAGTCGTCCGTCTGCGTCCTGCGCCGTCCTCCTGGGCTCAAACCCGCGGCTTTCTGCTCTAATTTGGCTGCCAGCGGGGGCGGGCGGCCGGCTCTGAAGGGCCTCCCAAGTTTCTGAATGCTGGAGTGAGGAATATTTGCTCTTCGAGGGGAGGGGCTGATAAAAATCTGCCGGTTATTAGAGACTGGAAGTTTAATTTGATTTGAAAAGAGGGAGCGAGGGGCGAGCGAGCTCGGCGAGTGTTGGAAAGTCATCCAGGGTCAGTTTCCAACTTCCCCTCTCACTTCCTGCTCCTGTCAGTGTTCTCCACAAATCCACTGCCAGCAGCAGACCTGGGGGCTGAGACTGAGACTGAGACTGAGACCAAGACAAATGTGCTCAAACAAAAAGCTGCAACCCTTTAACAGATCTGTGGTCAGCTCAACCC
Organism: Parambassis ranga; assembly: GCF_900634625.1. Classification (NCBI taxonomy): domain Eukaryota; kingdom Metazoa; phylum Chordata; class Actinopteri; family Ambassidae; genus Parambassis; species Parambassis ranga. Next base: position 622,512 of record NC_041042.1, read on the forward strand.
GACCCAAAAATACAGAGTTGCAGCTCAGGACGCCTGCCCTCCACACTGCACTCAGACCAGCTGAGAGACTGAGATGGACAGAGACCACTTGAGACATGCAGGCCGGGTCTCTGGAGGGTTCTGGTCTCTGCAGGGTTCTGGTCTCTGCAGGGCTTCTGGTCTCTGCAGGGTTCTGGTCTCTTGTGTTTTCAGGATTTGTTGAGTTTCTCTTTAAATGTCTAACCATGAACTCTTCGTCCTCCTCTTCCTCAGGTTGGAGCGCCTGGTTGAAGTTCTGAGGAAGAAGGTTGGAACAGGAAGTCTCAGAGCCATCATCTGATCGGTACTGATCCGCCTTGGGAAGCAGCTTGCAGCTCTGGTTGTTGATGTTATCCTAAGATGATTTTTGTGGTTTTGTGTGAAAGCAGCTGTTTGTTACTGAAGGATTTATTGTTGTTTTTGCTCTGAAATAAAATGAATGAACATGTTCACTGTGTCCGACACTTAATCCAGACTGAAGCAAACTTTAATCCAGGCTGAACCAAACTTTAATCCAGGCTGAACCAAACTTTAATCCAGGCTGAAGCAAACTTTAATCCAGGCTGAACCAAACTTTAATCCAGGCTGAACCAAACTTTAATCCAGGCTGAACCAAACTTTAATCCAGGCTGAAGCAAACTCACCGTGATTCACCGTGACTCACTGTGATGAGGTGAAGTTCAGTGAACCCAGGTTTCCTTGTTTTACACGTGTTTGAATAAAGCGCTGAGTGATCAGAACATAACTGTAAAAACATGTGATGTTGTTTTTCTATGAGAAGGTTTTTTACTCTCTCCTCCTGCTCCTCCTCCTCCTGCTCCTCCTCCTCCTCCTGCTCTTCCTCCTCCTCCTCCTCCTCCTCCTCCTCCTACTCCTCTTCCTCCTCCTCCTCCCTCCTACTCCTACTCCTCTTCCTCCCTCCTCCTCCTCCTCCTGCTCTCCTCCTCCTCCTCCTCCCTGCTCTTCCTACTACTCTTCCTCTCCTCCTCCTCCTCCTCTCCTCCTCTGCCTACTCCTACCTCTTCCTCCTCCTCCTCCTCCTCCCTTCCTCTCCTCCTCCTCCTCCTGCTCTTCCTACTCCGCTTTCCTCCTCCGCCTCCATCCTACTCCGCTTCCTCCTCCTCCCGTCCTCCTGGCTCTGGCTTGCCTCCGTCCCCTCCTCCTCCTCCTCCTCCTAGACTCCTCTTCCTGCCTCCTCCTCCTCCTCCTCTTCCTCCTCCTCCTCCTCCTCCTCCTCCTCCTCCTACTCCTCTTCCTCCTCCTCCTCCTCCTACTCCTCTTCCTCCTCCTCCTCTCCTCCTCTCCTCCTCTCCTCCTCCTCCTCCTCCTCCTGCTCTTCCTCCTCCTCCTCTTCCTCTCTGACTAAAGATCACCTGCCTTTTAATTCTTCTGTTGATTTAAGTTCCGTCTCTCGAAGCTTCTGTTTCGAACAGAAACACTGCTCCGTTTAATTTCCGAGGATCGCTGTGACAAAGTGGAAACACTCTGACTTTATGTTCCCCAAAAACTTCAAATTAAAATTCATCTTGACATCACACACACAGTCTGTTAAAGAAACAGGTGGAGCTTTGTTAGATTCAAGTTTCTTTACAACACGGAGGTCCTGACAGGCCCGCTGCTGTGGACGGACAGAGGAGGAGCTTAGACGTTGTCCTGGAGGTTCGGGTTTTTAACTGTGGGTGATTCCGCCTGAGACCAAACGCTTGTTAGTGCGTCGTCTGTCGAGTGTGGAGGGAGAGGGAGACTGATGGAGGTGCTCAAAGATGGTGGAGTGTGTGTGTCTGTGTGTGGGGTGTGTGTGTGTGTCTGTGTGTGTGTGTGTGTCTGTGTGTGTGTGAGTGTGTGTGTGTGTGTGTGTGTCTGTGTGTCTGTGTGTGTGTGTCTGTCTGTGCGTGTGTGTGTGTGAGTGTTTGTCTGTGTTTGTGAGTGTGTGTCTGTGCGTGTGTGTGTGTGAGTGTTTGTCTGTGTTTGTGTCTGTGTGTGTGAGTGTGTGTGTGTGTGTCTGTGTGTGTGTGTGTGTGTGTGTGTGTCTGTGTGTGTGAGTGTGTGTCTGTGTGTGTGTGTGTGAGGTATATATTTAATGAAGTGTTAAACTGTTGTTTCCTGCAGACTTTTACACTAAACACTACTTTCCATTCACACACACACACACACAGACACACACTGCTCTGCATACTAACACTGTCCAAACAAGGGAGGACTGATCTGATTGGTCAACTTCTGTTGCAGTCTGCCCCCCCCCCCCCCCCCTACAAAGGCACCAACATTTCATG
>NC_041042.1:624902-687402 GCF_900634625.1 Parambassis ranga
TGTGCTGTAAATGAGTTCTGACGTGTGTGTTTCAGAGAAGCAAGCCTCATATACTCAGTATTACCAGGACTAGAACCAGGACTAGAACCAGGACTCTGTCCACATGTCTAATGAAAGGTTTTTAGGCTTCTTTAAAGTGTGTGTGTGTGTGTGTGTGTGGGGGGGGGGGGGGTCTTGACTTTCAGGCCCAGAATCACTGACACATTACTGGTGGTGCATGAACCACAAACTGCAGCAGGTCCTGAGCCTGACGGTCTGACCCGCCTCGTGGAGGTCAGAGGGGACCTGGGATCTTGCATCAATGTTAGAATGTGCACCTTAAAGGTAACTTTGGCTGTTTGTGACTCGGTGTGTAAAAGAAGACCACAGACCTGGGACCAGTTCATGTGTCTCTTTGCGTCCTGTTGGGTTCACAGTGAAGGAGTTCAGTTCAGCCGGCCTCAGGTTAAACATCATCACTGTCCAACAGGACGTCTAGGACGTCTGCATGCAGAGAGTCCAGACTGGGAGCGCAGCAGCTACTATGAGGTGTTGAGGAGTGGTCTGGGATACATCCCCTGATAGTAGGAGGCCTCCAGAGACTCCATCGTCCTCCCCCCCAGGCCAGATGGCGCCCCTGCATTGTAGGAGGAGTACTGCAGTGCTTCGTAGGCTTTCAGGTCCAGTTTGTGCTGCTGCTCCGAGGAGGACATGAGGTTGTTGATGGAGAATGGGTGGTTGAATGAATAGTGGGGGTCTCCTTTGATGTGAAGCTGGGATTCATGGGCCATGGAGTGGGGGGGCAGTGAAAGGGAGGACAGGAGCTGGGAGCCTGACACCTTCAGGTCTGATGCTCCAGCAACTCCTCCCCGCAGATCCAGACCAGGGGGTGAGACTGCCTGGCTGGAGGACGAGGGCAGCGAAGATTCCAGGAGTCCGGGAGGTTTGATGGAGTCCCCTGCAGGAGACATTTCCCCTGCCCCCCCCTGATCCTTCCCTGACTTCCCTGACATTTTCTTCTCACACTTGAACCTCTTCTGGCGGCGCAGGTAGCAGCCGTTCTCAAACATGTTCCCAGAGTCTGGGTGTAGGGTCCAGTAAGAACCCTTTCCTGGTTTGTCCGGTGATCGTGACACCTTGACAAAGCAGTCGTTGAAAGACAGTGAATGTCGGATGGAGTTCTGCCAGCGCTGCTGGTTCTGTCGGTAGTATGGGAACAGGTCCATTATCCACTGGTAGATCTCGCTCAGTGTCAGCATTTTACTGGGAGACTGCTGGATCGCCATGGTGATGAGTGAGATGTAGGAGTAGGGGGGCTTGGCGTGTGGGTAGCTCCGACGGAATGCCTTGTTATCCCGAGCACGGTTCAATCCACCGCCACCGTACGCCATGCCAGGACTCATGGTGGGACTCATGCCACCATAAGGGTTCAAGCCCATGGAAGTCTGCTGTGCAGACACTGAGTTCATACCAGAGGGGCTCAGGGCACCACCCATAGAAGCCACACCTCCACCCAGGCCTGACATGGCTGCAGGAGCTGATCCACCCATTCCCCCTACCGGGGCAGGACTCAGACCAGTACCGCTGTACGACATGTTAAAGGAGCCTGATGTGGTCCCACTGCTGGACATGTAACCTGACATGGAGCCCATCCCGAGACCAGAACCCATTCCGCCACCGGCCATTGGAGAGTAAACCTGCAGAGGAACCCAGAACAGTTACAGTCACACTGCACAGAACGAAGAAGAACCGGTTCTACCGGGTTAGACAGGTTAGACAGCTACACTTCACCTGGTCCGACCTTTAAAGCACCGCTGTCCTGCTGCATTCTGACCCATGTGGACTGGATCTCTTGTCCTGATCGACACTGATCTATTTCACAGGGAGTTCTGACCTCAATAATATCTGCATCACTAACGATGGTATCCAATCAATCAGGGACTGATGATGACCCCGTCCCTGCAGGGCCCCTGCTGGGTCCATTAAACACATCTACAGTTCAAGAGCTGCTCATCAATGTGATCAATCAAATCAATCATCACACAGAATAATACACACAGAAGAATTCAACCATCTTCTGATTCTGACTCAGTGAGTTCGACCTGATGCTCAGCAGCTCTGTGACTTCCATGTTCAGAGGTCGGTCACTGATGTTTAGTGTCTGCAGATAAAGTTTTAGAATCAGTCTTAGAATTCATTTGATAATTCACCAGATGAAAGCTGCCGAGGCTCAGAGCTGTGTGAAGACACCACAGGCTGCAAGGCCTCACGACACCACATCAAAATATAGCTGCTTATTTAGAAATATTTTACTATGATGAATTTAGTTATTGCACCCCCCCCCCCCCATCCTCCAGATTAAAAAAGGATCTGGTCAATGAATGCTGTTAGTTTATTATTATTATTATTATTATTATTATTATTATTAATAATAATAATAATAATAATAATAATAATAATAATAATAATAATAATATAAAATAAATAAATATTATTATAATAATGTGTCAGCAATAACAGACAAAGCACGGAGAGGTCTGATTATTTAAATGAAAGCGTCAGGTTAAATATTTTTATATCAGATAATTAAATTATTATTATTAAGCGTCAGGTTAAATATTATTTTTTATATTAGATAATTAAATCATTATTATAAAGGGTCAGGTTAAATATATTTATATGAGATAATTCCTTCTGAGTTTACTTTAAATTCAAACTTAGCTCCCGCCGCGGTCCGAGCAGCTGATGACGGGCCCGTTCCTGAAGGATCGATGCTGCATTTGAAAAATCAAAACGGTTAATGTGTTAATAATGTTTGGGTTAGAGGGGTTTTTAATGTGTGTAAAGAAACTGTTCGATCCGCTACTGTTCATATCATAACGCTGCGTGATCAATAACTTCACGGATCACCGTCACACGCAGGAGACAGAGTTTAAATGGATCAATAAATTACAGTCTGCTTTATTTTCCTCAAACACCTTCAAGGGTTAAAGACTCTGTTAGATTTCATTCTTTCTTTCCACTTTTGGAACTTTAATTTTTATCATTAAATCATTTATAACTGCTCATATCCCGCTCCCCGTTTAATCAGTATAACAAATATAATCAATATAATAAAATATAATCAATATAATACACTAAAATAAATATAATAAAATATAATCTATATAATACACTAAAATAAATATAATAAATATAATAAAATATAATCTATATAATAAAATACAATAAATATAATCAATTTAATAAATATAATCAATATAATCCATATTTATCCTCATGAACGCTCCCGGTTCTTTCTTTATTTCATATTTTTCTTCGCTTTTCTTCAGAAATGTTTCTGAAGCTTGAATTTCACTTCGCGCTCGGACCTTTTTAAACGAACCTGCTCCGAAACTTGCATTAATTCGTCAATAGTCTACGTCATGACCCGGACCCACAGCCGGGCAGCGGGCGAACAGGTACCGACCTCCTCGCTGTAGTATCCGCTCCAGTCCGGAGCTTCGTGCGTTTCCATCTTCACCGCGCCCAGCATGACGGAAGCCCGCAGCCGGAGCACGGATCCTGCAGGTGCCGCGCCCGGTCCCCTCGTCCTGTCCTGGTCTGTGTGCGCGGGTCCAGACGCGTTCCGCTCCGAGAGAGCAGGGAGAGGTGAGTGAGGAGGAGGAGGAGGAGGAGGAGGAGGTGACCTGCGGACTTATGTGATCCTCCTCCTCAGGTCCAACCCTCCGCAGCTCCCTGTCCTCCATCAGTCCTCATTGCTACACTCAACGCTCCTGATCCAGGACACTCCCGGAACCAGAACCGGATCAAGAATAAACTGGTGTTTCTCATATTTATGATAAATCATGTCAGCTGTGTGTGTGTGGTTGTTTCTGAACATGACGCCGCTCTGAACTCTTTATGAAAGCAGAACATTCACTCACATTTATTCAGTTTTATGTATACAGAACACTTTACAATCAGACATGGTCTCAAAGCGCTTCACAGAAACCCAGAGCCTGAGACCCAGAGCCTGAGACCCAGAGCCTGAGACCCAGAGCCTGAGACCCAGAGCCTGACCCCTTTAAGAGCACGGTGGCAAGGAAACACTCCCTGAAGAGGAAGAGACCTTGAGCAGGACCCGTCTCTTAAGGAGGAACCAGGGGCTCGTCAGAACCATTGGTTCCAGGCGGGTCAGACGTTTTCAGGTGGATCCGTGTCTCAGTGTTTGTGGGCTGTTGTTTTGTGGCTTCATCATTTCATCACTTGTGGAGCTGGATCCTCTCAGGGAGGAAGTTCAGGTTTCAGTCAGGACGGTAAATTCTGAGCTGCCACGCTAAAAGCTCTTCAGGGGTAATTATCCTGTTCCTGCAGAGGCTGACTCACCTGTTACCGGGACATGACCCGCGCAGACTGCGGGACTCCAGTGTAATGACAGACAGGTACGGGCGGAACCCGGCCCGACCAACAATAGGAACATGACGAGTGTGCGTGACGAGGCTGCTGCAAGTCCTCGTGCGTGTTTGAAGGGGCTGCAGGTCACCAAGGTCCAGTCTGGGTTAGGGTCCAGTTCAGACGTATTACATGTTACGTGTGTGTGTGTGTGTGTGTGTGTGTGTGTGTGTGTGTGAGTGAGTGTGTGTGTGTGTGTGTGTGTGAGTGAGTGAGTGAGTGTGTGTGTGTGAGTGAGTGAGTGAGTGTGTGTGTGTGTGTGTGTGTGTGTGTGTGAGTGAGTGTGTGTGTGTGTGTGTGTGTGAGTGTGTGAGTTCTGAGTGAGTTCTGTTGGTGCCGGTGCAGCCAGCAGGACCCTCAGGACATTCAGCTGTACATGTCCCTGCTGTGATCACCTGTAGCTGGTTCTGTCAGATTGTGTGACGTCACCAGGACCTTGCTGGTTGTTCTGTCTGCTCGTTGTGTTGTTGTTAGACTGGTTGAATTGGACATGGGCAGAAAGTGTGTGTGTGTGCCTTGTTGGCCACGGCGGCCATTGTTTTAGGAAGAGTGTTCACACTCAATAGACCAGAGTCCTTCACACGGGTCAGAGCGTGAGGGGCTCAGACATCAGTGTGAACCAGGACACGGTCAAAACCTCCACGAGTGTGGAGCGTGTTTTTAGAAGGAGCTCGGCTGTGAAGGCTGAAAGTTTCCACTCATATTTAAAATGCTTTGTGTTCTCAGCTCTAACACCTGATCACAGCCGCTCTGTGGCCACACGGCTCCACTGCAGCAGGCAGAGTGAGCCGCGCTGTGAGCGGTGCCCGCGGTCCACACGGAACCAGAACCCGCACTGACAAACAGCTTCGATCAAATGGTGGTTCTCACTGTTGTTCAGAGGTCAGCCTCCCCTCTGTGCACTGACACACACACGCTTTACTGCACAAAAACAATGAGGATCTATAAATATGAAGAGTGTTCATCAGCGTTTTTCTCTTAAACACTGTCAGGTCCAACATGTCTGTGGGCCTGTGGGAGGACACCATTAAAACTAATAATGAAGAACGACATGCTGCTGGATGCTTTATGAAGGACACCGACTCATGTCACTGTAGAAGAACCCGTTACAGCACAGACAGCGTTACATACAGCGTTACATACAGCGTTACATACAGCGTTACTGTGGATTCATGTTTGTTCATATTTGTTATGAAGATGAACACAGTGTGGAATATATATAAAAAATATATATAATAATACACGTGTTAGATTCTTAATATATTAAACTATTATTATGATTATGAACTAAATACATGTGCTCAGGCTGGTAAGAAACAGAACCAGACTATAAAAACCATGTGACTGAGCCTCTGACATGTGTCAGTGTTCAAATCATCAGGGTTTGTTGCCCTCTGGTGGTGATAAACAGGAACTGCATGCCGCACTGTGGGCCCTCATATGACACCAGTACTGAGGTTTAAATGATTAGACTGAAAATATTATAAATAAATTCGTATTGTGACTGAATATGACTAATAAGAGGAGAAACATGAAAATATGTTTGACATTTCTTTTCATATGTTTTCAGATATGCAGAGATGCTGACTGACTTCAGGAGGAGCAGCTTCCTGCAGCAAACACCCAGGAAGGCTCTGTTCTTATCCACAGATCATATCGACTGACATGTCAAACATCAGATATTATTCTTTAATTCCTCTTCATGGAGGAGAAGAAAGGTCTGGGCAGAGTGCTCACTATTTACTAACTTTTGTTCCTCAAAAAATGATCAATGATAAATATATATAATCAATAAAAGTCTGGACAGGACATATTTCCTGCTAAACGTTGTTTATTAACCCTGAATTCTCTCAGAGAACTCATTATGACACAATGAGTTCATAAAGCAGCTTCTGTGAACATTTCCCAGCTGCTCCTGAACGCAGCACACGGATGTGCGTGCGTCAGCAGCGTCGCCCGGAAGTAAACAGTCCTCCGCTGACGTGGAGCAGCAGCAGGAAGTGGAGGCACGAAGAGCAGAGCTTCAGAAGAGCTTTAACGAGCCCAGCTGGTGTCTGAACTCACGACCAGCTGCTCTGTGGACAAAGATGGCGGCAGCGGAGGACGCCAGCAGGCCGTTCGCCGGGCTGTCGGATGTCTCCATCTCGGAGGACATCCCGGTGGAGGGGGACATCTCCGTGCCCCTCGGCTCCTCCAGGAGAGACGACGAGTTCTCCACGCTGGACGAGCCGGTGAAGGAGACCATCCTGCGGGACCTGCGCGCAGTGGGCAACAAATTCATCCACGTCCTGTACCCGAAGCGGAGCTCCTCTCTGCTGCGGGACTGGGACCTCTGGGGCCCGCTGCTGCTCTGCGTGACGCTGGCTCTGCTGCTGCAGGGCGGCGCGGCCGACAGCGACGACCAGGGAGGACCGCAGTTCGCCGAGGTACCGTCTGCGGACAGAACCGCAGGTCGAGCCAGGGAGACTTTAGACAGTCCAATATAAAAGACAGTACGAAGGACGCTGAGTCTGTGCTACAGCTAAGGAGACAGAGGACAGACAAAAGACATTAGACAGATAGAAGACTGCAGAGAGACACGAGACAGACAGAAGACTGCAGAGAGACACGAGACAGACAGAAGACTGCAGAGAGACACGAGACAGACAGAAGACTGCAGAGAGACACGAGACAGACAAAAGACTACAGAGAGACATGAGACGGATAGAAGACTGCAGAGAGACATGAGACAGACAAAAGACTACAGAGAGACATGAGACAGACAGAAGACTGCAGAGAGACACAAGACAGACAGACAGAAGACTGCAGAGAGACACGAGACAGACAGAAGACTGCAGAGAGACACAAGACAGACAAAAGACTACAGAGAGACATGACAGATAGAAGACTGCAGAGAGACATGAGACAGACAGAAGACGGCAGAGAGACACGAGACAGACAAAAGACTGCAGAGAGACATGAGACAGACAGAAGACGGCAGAGAGACACGAGACAGACAAAAGACTACAGAGAGACACGAGACAGACAGAAGAAGACTGCAGAGAGACATGAGACAGACAGAAGAAGACTGCAGAGAGACATGAGACAGACAGAAGAAGACTGCAGAGAGACACGAGACAGACAGACAAAAGACTACAGAGAGACACGAGACAGACAGAAGAAGACTGCAGAGAGACATGAGACAGACAGAAGAAGACTGCAGAGAGACATGAGACAGACAGAAGAAGACTGCAGAGAGACACGAGACAGACAGACAGAAGATTGCAGAGAGACACGAGACAGACAGACAGAAGACTGCAGAGAGACACGAGACAGACAGAAGACTGCAGAGAGACACGAGACAGACAGAAGACTGCAGAGAGACATGAGACAGACAGAAGAAGACTGCAGAGAGACACGAGGACAGACAGAAGACTGCAGAGAGACACGAGACAGACAGAAGAAGACTGCAGAGAGACACGAGACAGACAGAAGACTGCAGAGAGACATGAGACAGACAGAAGACTGCAGAGAGACATGAGACAGACAGAAGACTGCAGAGAGACATGAGACAGACAGAAGAAGACTGCAGAGAGACACGAGACAGACAGAAGACTGCAGAGAGACATGAGACAGACAGAAGAAGACTGCAGAGAGACACGAGACAGACAGAAGAAGACTGCAGAGAGACACGAGACAGACAGAAGAAGACTGCAGAGAGACACGAGACAGACAGAAGACTGCAGAGAGACATGAGACAGACAGAAGAAGACTGCAGAGAGACACGAGACAGACAGAAGACTGCAGAGAGACATGAGACAGACAGAAGACAGTAGACAGACATGAGACAGACAGAGGAAGACAGCAGACAGACATGAGACAGAGAAAGACAGCGGACAGACATGAGAAGATGAAAGCCTCCATGTTGTCCTGACATGTATGTTGGTAGCTGTCTGGGGTCGTTGGTGTCTCTCAGTCGGGTCTTTGTAATGTCTCGTTGTGTGGACACCTGGAGTTCCTGTGATGTGTCTTTGTAATGTCTCGTTGTGTGGACACCTGGAGTTCCTGCTAATGTGTCTTTGTCTCAGGTCTTCGTCATCGTGTGGTTCGGCTCCATCATCATCACCCTGAACTCCAAGCTGCTGGGCGGCACCATCTCCTTCTTCCAGAGCTTGTGTGTGTTGGGTTACTGCATCATGCCTCTGACCGTGGCCATGGCCGTGTGCCGCGTCGTCCTGCTCAGCGGCTCGGGGACGGTCAGCTTCGCCGTGCGGCTGGCCGTGGTGACGGCGTCCTTCGGATGGTCCACGTTCGCCTCCACGGCCTTCCTTGCCGACAGCCAGCCGCCCAACCGCAAGGCGCTGGTGGTGTACCCGGTGTTCCTCTTCTACTTTGTGATCGGCTGGATGATCCTCACGTTCTCGCCTTGAGGGCGGAGGACATGTGGACGCCCGGATCTTCATGTGGACTGCGAGCGTCTCTCCTAACGGGACGACAAAATGATTCCAAACAGACGTTTAGAGGAGCGGCAGAGAGCGAAGCTTCTTATTTTCTGGTTTGTTTGTGTGTGAAAAGGAAAGCGGACTGCAGAACCGGCCCGCTTCACACGGGACGCCCGGTCTCTGACTGCTTAAAGAGGATTCACACTCATGTTCTGACGGCAGCAGAACTTCATGCTGACCATCAGCTGCTGTGACTTCATGTGGAGGCCCGTTCCCACCAGAACAAACAGAACAAACAGAACAAACAGAGGTTCAGGTTCAGTTTGAGATGAGTCTAAATTCTGATGAGAAAAGAGGAAAACGTCTTTCAGTAAAGTCCAGGTTTGATGTAATCTCAGAAATTTGACTTTCAGGTTAAAAAACTATGACATTAAAAAGTGATGATGATGATGATGATGATGATGAGTTTAAAATCCAAATGTTGAGGAAACAAAAAGTGAATCTTTAAGGTAAAAAAGCAGAAACTAAAAGAACTTGGTTCTGTGTATGTTCTGTTGGTGCTGGTGGGGATGTTCTTCCTTACATGTGGTTCTCTGCCATGTGTTTATCTGTGTGAGGGGAATTCTGGGAAATGTAGGAGAGGTGTAGTTAATCATTAAAAACTATTTTGACCTAATGTTAAACATGATGGTGTTTTTAATGTGAGCCTTGGGACTAACCTGACCTCTGACCTCTGTCCTCTCTGTCCTCCTGAATCACTGGGGGGGTTCTTTCTTTCATGTATTAACTAACAGCAACAATTAAACAGAGTTTTGCACCAACACAGTGTGAGTGGCCTTGAGTCTGGAGGATGTACAGAGCCCAGAGGAGACAGGAATAAAAACTGGTCCTCTGCACCACATGACCAGCAGGTGGCGATAAAGCACCAGTTTGTCCTAAAACCAGCAAAGAAGTCGATTAAAAACATTTGACGTCATCACAGCGCGCCGCCTGCAGACAGGTCCGCTGGTTAGCGGGGTCCGAACCCCTGTGTCCGCCCTGCACCCTGAAGAGGACCGAGCTGCACCTGCCCGCCGCCTCCTGATGGAGGAGCTGCCGCAGCTTCCGCCGGAGCTCTGGGTCCACGTGCTCAGCTACCTGAGCACGGAGGAGAAGCACGCGGTCCGCGCCTGCTGCAGCTACCTGAAGAAGCTCGTGGACCACCCGTCCCTGTGGAGGGACTACACGGTGGTGCTGTCCGACCTCCGCCGCTACACCTACGGGTTCTGGGACACCCTGCTGTACCGCAAGCTGACCCGCGTGGCCGTGCGGCACCTGCGGCGCAAAGAGTGGCGCCGCCTCACCAAGTTCCTGCCGACCCTGACCGCCGTGGTGTTCGTGGACGGAGGCCGGCTGTACAAGGAGAAGTACATGGACAACCTGTCCCGGTTCTCCGACCTGCGGGACGTCGGGGTGCGGAACGCCACCTGGGAGGAGCCGATGCTGAGCGCGAGCCTGACCGCGCAGCTGCGCGAGCGTCTGACGCACCTGAGCGTGTGCAACGTCCGGCTGCCGTGCACGGAGGCGTTCATCGGCGCCGTGTCCCAGCTGGTCAGCCTGCGGCACCTGCTGTTCCACCAGCAGGGCGAGGGCTACGGGCTGGACACCGTGCGGCCGGTGCCCCGCGCCGTCTGCCACCGCCTGCTGCTCGGCCTGAAGAAGCTCAGACACCTGTCCTGGGGCATGAGGGGGGAGCCGCCCGAGCCGCTGCCCGACGACTACCTGAGCCCCGCGGACCCGGACCACCTGAGATCACCAGGTGTGTTTACCCGCACTGAGACCAAACCTCCACCTGCTGTTCTGACGACACCTAAAACTGTCCATCCTCCTGTCCCACAGGGGGCGCTCTGAGCCAGGCCACGGAGAACAGAGCTGGTCCTTTACACAAAACCTCCAGTTTCAGCAGCAGAGCCCCTACTGAGGGGGGAGCTCCTGTCCCCATCAGTCCTGATCTGAGCTGACCAATCAGCAGCCGTTAGCAGCATGCTAGTGTTTATGGGCTAACTCAGCTTCAGCTGTCAGAGACCAAAGTTTACATTCAGCTCTGATACATGATCAATACTGGACCCGACTGATCGCAGCGCCCTGTGATCACACAGTTAGCTCCCAGGCTAACGTTAGCCTCACAGCTGTTTTATTGGCAGAATGTTTTTCTTCTTTCAGATGTGACCCCGTACGGCGGCCCAGCGCTGACCAGTCTGGAGTTGGTGGATTACCCTGAAACCATCCTGCCAGAGAACGCGCTGCGCAGTCTGACGTCTCTCAGGTCGCTGACCGTCCGCTACAGGTACATCAGAGAGGGCGTGGAGTGTCGGCTCCGGTCCTGGCTGAGTCCTCTGCAGCAGCTGGAGACGCTCACCATCATCGGTCAGTCGCTGTCAGAAATAACTTTAGTTAGGGGTTAAGGTCACTTAGGTCATAAAGTGACATCATGAGTGACATCACTGATCAGTCAGAAATGTATTCCTGCCAGCAGCGCCCTCTGCTGGGTGCTCAGGTCCACAGACAGTGTTTCGGTGCTGGTTGATGGAGGCTCTTCTCTTTGCATCCTCTCAGGTGGGAATTCTCTCGCCACCTACACAACCACCATCCCGTCCAGCATCACCAGGCTCACGCTGCGAGTGGCCATCACCCTGAAGGACATGGACTCCATCGCGCCCAAAGTCCCGGGTCTCAGGCACCTGGACATCGAACAGAACCGCTCCAGTGGAAGCCTGTGTAGACGGATCCCCATGCTGTTCCCTCAGCTCAGGACGCTCCGCATCCGGTGAGCCGCTCAGCTTCTCAAGGACACATCTCAACAGGAATGTAGAGAAGGTTGAAGCAAGGCGTCTGGACTTGTAGAGTTTTCTAGAAGACGTTTCGCTGCTCATCCAAGCAGCTTCATCAGTTCTAACTGTTTGGTGGGGAAACATGGTTTATATGTGGTTACAGACCTCAGTGGGTGGGTCTGGGTAAAACTTAAAAAACTTAAAAAACAATAGCACTAAATGTTTCCATACTTACCTGTGATGTTCTGGCTGACTGGGCCAGGTGTGTCTAACGACTGGCTAACGACTATGAAACTGCCGGAGGGGGACTGGTTGACAGCCCTTTGTTCTTACTGTGATTATGTGCAAACTTCCTGGGAATGGATGGAATCACTGCATTGTATGTGGTAGAAAGATGATGTCTGAGGCCACCACCTCTGTTAAGGGAAGGTTTTTCCAGCTTAACATAGATGCTTCCTGACTCCTCTTTCATACCACCTTTCCTCTCTGTCTAGGATGTGGACATTGTTGTCCTCAAAGGAGTGTCCTTTGTCTTTGAGGTGGAGGTGAACAGCTGAGTCCTGTGCTGAGCCATTCTTCTGTGGAGTGGTTGTTTAGTTTCTCCAATGTACAGATCAGAGCATTCCTCACTGCACTGGACTGCATATATCACATTGCTGTGTTTCTCCCTGGGAGTCTGATCCTTCAGGTGAACCAGTCTCTGTCTCAGTGTTGTCGTAGGTTTGAAATGGACCGGGATGTCATGGTTGTTGAAGATCCTGCGGAGTTTCTCTGATACTCCTGACACATATGGAATGGAGATGTTCTTTCTCCGCCTGGTGTTGTCCTTCTTCTTGTTGTTGGGGGGTCTTGTTTTTGTGGCTTTGATGAGTGCCCACTTCGGGTAGCCACAGGTTTGCAGGGCCTTCCTGATGTGGTGTTGCTCCTTCTTCTTCCCCTCTGAGCTGGTGGGTACAGTTTGTGCTCTGTGCTGCAGGGTCCTGATGACTCCCAGTTTGTGTTCCAGTGGGTGGTGTGAATCAAACAACAGATACTGGTCCGTGTGTGTGGGTTTCCTGTACACTTCCACATTGAGGCTCCTGTCCTCCTCAATGTGTACTGTGCAGTCCAAGAAGGCCAGATTGTTGTCCTTAGTGTCCTCGCGAGTGAACTTGATGTTGTTATCCACTGCGTTGATGTGTTCTGTGAACCGTTCCACTTCGTTGGTCTTGATTTTAACCCAGGTGTCATCCACATATCTAAACCAGTGGGTGGGGGTGGTTCCAGGAAAGGAACTCAGGGCTCTTCTCTCCACTTCTTCCATGTAGAGGTTGGCCACAATAGGAGACACAGGTGATCCCATCGCACAGCCGTGCTTCTGTCTGTAAAAGTTCCCATTGTACTGGAAATAAGTGGTGGTCAGGCAGAGGTCCAGCAGGTCACAGATGTGGTCTGGCGTTAGGTTGGTTCTCTCCTTGAGTGTGCTGTCTTGTGTGAGGCACGTCCTTACCATCTCTGTGGCTTCTGATGTAGGGATGCAGGTGAACAAGGAGGTGACATCAAATGAGACCATGGTGTCATCTGGGTCCATTTGGATCTTCTCCACCTTGTTCACAAAGTCCTGAGAGTTGTGGATGTGATGTGGTGTGTCACCTACCAGTGGTGTCAGGAGTTCAGCCAAGTGCTTAGCCACGTTGTATGTGACTGAGTTTGTGCTGCTGACGATGGGTCTGAGGGGGACTCCTTCCTTGTGTATCTTGGGGAGTCCATACAGGCGTGGAGTGGCTTCCCCCGGATACAGTCGAAAGTAGAGCTTGCGGTTGATGATTTGGTCCTTCTCCAGTTTTTGTAGGTAGCTGACTAGTTTCTTCTTGTAGTTTCCGGTGGGGTCCCTCTTCAGTGTCTCATATGTGGCTGTGTCACTGAGGAGATCTGTCACTTTGGAGTGGTAGTCCTGTGTGTTGAGCACCACTGTGCATTTAGTGCTATTGTTTTTTAAGTTTTTTAAGTTTTACCCAGACCCACCCACTGAGGTCTGTAACCACATATAAACCATGTTTCCCCACCAAACAGTTAGAACTGATGAAGCTGCTTGGATGAGCAGCGAAACGTCTTCTAGAAAACTCTACAAGTCCAGACGCCTTGCTTCAACCTTCTCTACGTATGATGACCTGGATGACTGAGAATCTTCATCAACATCTCAACAGGAAGTGTGTGTGTGTTCCAGTAAAGATGTGAGCTCGCTGGTTAAAATGCTTTCTCCGTTAGGTTCTTCCGGCGGGAGCCGGAGAAGGACCTGCTGAGCCTCCACCGCCTGCGACACCTGGTGCAGCTGGAGCTGCTGGTGGAGCGCTCCTTCATCCTCAGAGATTATCTCAACGGTCACCCCTGGCCGAGCGCCAGCGTGCAGGAGCTCATCAACGAGCTGCGCCAGCTGTCCGAGAACCGGATCACCGTCATCACCACGATGCGGCAGAGGAACCCTCTTCGAGAGTGTGACTGTGTGTGGGAGGGGGACTGAAGGACACAGGAGGACAGGTTGGTGGTGTGTCCCTCCGTAAAGCTGCCACCGGATCTGAGCAGTGAGTCAGAGGAGTGAGCCGAGCCGCGGTCAGCCGGGTCTGAACAAACACAAACACAGGGCTGAGCTCAGGCCGAAGGAGAAGCAGCAGGTTCCAGCTGCACTCAGTTCATTGTAATCAGACCTTAAAACAGGGGTGTCCAAACTACGGCCCACGGGCCACCTGCAGCCCGCGGTCAGATTTTCTACGGCTCGCGGCTTCTATCTTAAAATGTGTTCTTTTTGGCCCGCCAGCCAAACAGAGGAAATCAAACAAACTCAACAGGCAATTCTTGTTTTTGTTTTTAACTCATTGTGTAACGTTTGCATCAGGATTCTCTGAGCAGAACATGATCCCTCTCTGTCTGCATCGTGGTGCGTCACGCGGGGCTGCAGGGCTGTTGTTGGCTCCAGCTACTCAGAGGGCTCGGAAGGTGCAAAACACCGGTTCAGAACTTCGACACAATTCACTACGAGACTAAACATGTTTCTGCAGACAGCCTGCTATCAGAGAGGGTCTGCACAAGTGAAGTCCTCCAAAACTACGGAGCCCCTCTGTGACATGGTCAAAAAGAAACAAATTGTGGCCACGAATAACGTGCGCACGGAATATTGTTATTAATAGTCATAGTATAGTAGCCCTATTGGAATTCATGGACGGGGCTCATGGGAGCGGGCTGCCCGGCCAGAGAGCAGCCTCCCCGTGCAGCAGTGAGCGTCCCTCTGTCCATCGTGTCGCTCCCTGCTGCCCGCTCCTGCCCGCACCAGGCAGCAGGGAGCACTGCTGGAGCCATTAGAGAAGTTAAAGCGACATGATGGACGTCTCGTTGGCATACACTGCAAACCTGTGTAAACATTAAACTACAGACCCTTTGAGATCAGCACTAAATGACTCCCACCTGGTCTACCTGACATTTTACTGATGTCTGCTCCTGAACCAGACCTGCCACATAGGATCAGATCTCAGCTGCACAGCAGAGTCAGATCTAATGTATGCTGTAAATTCAGAACATGTTCTGATCTGTCATCTGAACGATAAGATGTTATTGTGTTTGCTGTGTAAGATGTAACATGTTACAAAACAGCATTTTTTTATTGTTTAAAATAATGACATCGGGGACTGTTGGCCCTCAGGGAGTTTCGCATTATCGAATCTGGCCCTCCCCGAAAAAAGTTTGGCCCCTGCCTTAAAAGATGCTAAATATATGAAACTGAAGGAGAATGGTCTGAATGAGGTGAACATACAGTTAACGAAGTTATGTCAGCACGGAGTTCTGCTGTCAGGCTGTTCTGTGGCCGTTTTTCTTTGTGTTGTGAGTTTTGTGTGTTGTGGCCCTTCCCAGCCACTGTAATATAATAATAATACTGTAACATGAGTTTAAAGGACTCTCTGGGCTGGAGGCTCATCAGGGTTCAGCCAGGCTGGGTCTCAGGAGGACTGGGTTTCTCACATTAAACCATGAGCTGCTTCCAGTGCAGGACTGTGTGGTGGCCCTGGTTCTGAAGGACACTCTTTGAGGGATCTGATGATCTGCCCCTGCACATTAGGCGGACTCTCCTGCAGCTTTTAAATCCTCTTTGAAAACACACCGTTGGCTTTAACTCAGTCTGAGACGTTGACTTTTAGTTTTTATTGTTTTTTATCTTCCTGTGTTTTCTATGCTTTTGTATTGGTGGACAGCACTTCAGCCCACTGGGTTGATTTGAAAGTGCTCTATGAATAAAGCTGAGTTGATGAATGCACAGCACACCTCCCGTTTAGAGTTCTTTTAATTCAGTGATGATCAACAGAAACAGAAACTTACAGCATGTTGACCTGGAGTCTCTCCAGCAGCTGAGATGTGTCCTTAGGCACAGGACGGCTCTCTGCATGTCCCAGCACCGTTATTGGAGAGAGCAGACAGGGGATATTTGTCCTCCAGTGGTCACTTGTGGTATTACGTTTTAAAAAAAATCTGTGGTGATTTCACATCTTCCAGTCCTTCTCAGCATCTGGGGGCCAGTGTGAGGGAGGAAGGGGGAGCCTCCCTCTGGTCTTCAGTGGACGCCCTGCGGCCCTCAGAACTCCAGCAGCAGTGTGAACGGCTCCACAGAGTTCAGGACGAGCTCTTGTTTCTGTCTGTAAACTCCCTGCTCCACCTTCATGCCCGCCTTTGAGCACTTTGCAGAGGCCGCCATGAGCTCTCTGCAGGCCAGGACCAGGTTTGAGAAGAGCTGAGCGCCCCACCACTGCTCACAGCCGCCTTTGAACTGCATCCTTCTGTTGGACGCCGGCTCTCCCAGCAGAGACTCCTGGGGGATGAACAAAACGCTCCCGGGAAGGTCGAGTAGAGACACCATGTGTCCAGTGTCTTTGCGGAAAAGCTTGGTGGTCATCAGGCTGTTGGCTGTGGAGGACATGAGGAGACAGACTTGGACGATCCTTGGAGGCTCATTAGAGCCCCACACCTCTCATGACTGAAGTTAACGGGCGTAACTCACCCATCTGCAGTGTGACGTCCTCAGTGGCTCCGTGGAAGAAGCAGACGTACACGACCATCCCCTCCTCGATCTGCAGACAGAGAGCGAGCTGATCGATCTGACATCAGGCTGCACACACGGCAGACCAACACTCACCTCAGCCCACTGGGCGTCGGTGCCGTCCAGCGCTGGCTTAGTCTTCACCTTCGCCTGGCAGCACTGCTGGATGACGGCCCGGGCCTGAAGCCTGGTGGAGCCCCGGCTGACTCCTGGGCTGCTCAGACACACATTCACAGCTTTAGGACACAAGATTTACTGAAACAGCTGAGCAGATTTCTGTCGTACCTGTCCACCTCCGGAGGGAGCCTTGCTGTCTGTGCTGGGGTGGAGTTAGCAATGGTGAAGACGGGCCAGGGTTTGGTGCTCGGGGCCACAACGGGCTCCAGACCACAGCTGGAGCTCTTGGCTGAAGAGTCTGGCTCACAGTCGGACCTCCTCCTCAGCAGGCGCTGGCTCTGCGGTGTTGTTGGTGTCTTTTGGACAGCAGGCAGGACACCGTCTTTCTGTTGTGTGTGAGGCTGGGTCCTCGGTCTGCTCGGCTTCTTCTGGGCTTCAGACGCTGGGGGACCCTCTGCCCGGACAGACTGGAGCAGATGATGAACTTTCTCAGCAGAAGCAGTAAAGTGCAGATTTATAATCAGAGCTCTAGTGAGCCTGAAACAGGAGTCCTGCAGCACCTCCCAAAGGGGAGGAGGACTAACAGGCGGCTGCGTCTTTGTCCCTACAGAGACGTGGCTCAGAGACAGAGTTCAGAGTACGTGCAGCTCTGTGCGGTGCAGCTCGCCGTGGCGGCTCAGCTTCTACTTCCTGCTGCTCCTGGTGGAGCAGAGGCTCCACTCACAGAGAACTTGGACCTACCTGAGCGTCCAGTGAATTCATGGTCAGCTCCTCTGCATCACCTCCGTCTTCTTCACCACCAACATCACCAGTGTCGCTGTCGGTCGCACTGCCAACAGAGAGAGAAAACGAATGAAAACCTGAAGAGGAGGTCGTCTGGCTGCAGCTCAGATCATTCAGCTGTGACGGACACCTGTCTGAGTCTGGATGAAGAGCTCTCAGCGCCGTCTCCGACCCTCCTGACCTGGACTGGCCATCTGGTTTCTTCCTGCTCTTGCTGCTGCAGTGGAAGCAGTCGTTGATCCACTGCACCACGTCAGACTTCATGGTTTTCCAGAAGTACCTGTCAGAGATCGGTGTTGGGATTATGACGGGTTAACAGCGATGTCGCCGCATTGTTCAAGAGACACGGGACGTGTGAGGACCTTTCTTTGAGCAGTCTGAGACACTTGTTGACGTTGAGATGGTTGAGCTCGTTGTGATAGTCCACCAGGGCTGCTTCAACCTGCTGCTGGTTCCTCAGAACCAAACTCATCCGCTCCCCCCTCCCCATGTACAGCTCGCCATCTGCGGCACCGATGGAAACTTTGTCAGATTCAGCTGGAGACAAACAGTCATGGTGACAGCTGCAGCGTCAACATCCAAATCTGGAGCCAACCTTTGATGGTGAACTTTTTACAGAACCTCCTGAAAGTGTTCTTCTCCACGTAGTTCAGGCCCCGAGGATACGTGCGTGTGCTCAGGTAGAGCTGCACGGCGTCATACTTGGCAAAAAAGGCCTTGAAACAGAAGCACAGATAAATCACACAGACCACCGCACCGCTCACCGCACCAAGACTGAGCCTACCTCCTCCCTCGCTGCCGGCTGGGTCGGACCTCTGGACTGGGTCTGCAGGGTAAACAGGACTGTTACTGTCCGGTTGTGTCAAAGCTGCCATTACTGCTTTCAGCTGACTGTTCTGTCTCACCACTGAGTCACCGTTGACCATCAGGGTGGGCACGGCGCCTGGACGGAGGACCACCTTCTCCCCGCTGCGGTCCAAACAGTCCTCTGTGAAATGCATCGAACAAATGGACGAGCGGAGCCGAGGGTGCCAGTGAGGACGACCGACGGCCTCCAACCACTGAGTGAGCAGGGCCACGTTGTCAAGAGGAAACCTGAGGAGACAGGAAGTGGACGGCTTGTGAGGCCACACGTTTTAATCCACAGGTGTAAGTTAACGCTCGAGTGAAGGTTCAAGTGAACTGAGGCGTTTTACAGATTCTATGTTCTCCAGAATAAACAAACCTGAGGTCAGTGACCTCAACATGGGACAAGTCCGTCCCCGGGTGCTTCCACACTCGGTCCCTTTAAATGAACTGAGATCGATGACTCAGCATTTTATGTGAACCACCTCGAGAGGCGGTCTCAGTACGCTTCGCTAAGACCTGGTGTGAACAGAAAGAGGACTGAGGCCCTAACAAAGCTGAACTGGACCAGAAAGAGAAGCCGGTCCTCTTTGTGATTAACTCACGGTGTGAACACAAACAGAACTGACTTTTTCTGTTGGTCCACTTAAGAGGACTGAGTTCAGTTCTTTTAAAAGGGACCCGGTGTGGAAACGCCCAGAGTGACTGTACCAGTTTTGAAGAAATTCTTTCTGTGTTTGTAAGCTGACACGACAACAGATCTGACGGACTCAGGTAGCGGCTGTATAAAACAGACTGGTACTTGTGGAAGGTGAGGCCCAGGGTCCTCTCCACCGGCCCACAGCAGTTGCTGCAGTTGTAGACACTGCAGCGGAGCCACCTCCTCTTGGTTCTGCTGAGGCAGGTTTGGCAGCTGGAGATCCAGCGGGCCAGGTCTCGGGTCATGCTGGCCCAGTAGAAGTGCTTGGTGATCTCTTGCTGGCAGAGTCCCTGGCCGCGGTGACCACGATTGTCATGGAACCGCTTCAGGATGGCGTTCACCTGGGATCAGATCACAGGGCTTCAGTGATCTGGTTTTTCCCATGTTTTGCTTTAACAGCTGTAAATTACCTCCTCTCGGCTGCGCGGCACTCTGACGGGTGGAGAGACTCTGGTGTACATCAGCTCTCCATCTGCGGGAGGACAGAACTTCCTGAACTATTTCAGCTGACTTCTGAAGCTCGGTCTGTTCTCGTACGGCCGTGTTAGATGTGCTGTTTGACTCTGTCCACTCACCGATGAGTCCAAAGCGCTTCGCCATCCTCTTTAGAATGCCTCTGCACCGGTTGCCCTGCATCGGTAAGACCCTGTGGCTCAGATACCTGCAGAAGGGAAGAAACGCTGAGCACATCCATCGCACATGCATCGTGTGCCTATGTGGTCACACGTCTACCTGGCGATGTGGTTATATGTGGTGAAGCTCGGCTCGACGAGGGCCTTCCTCCTCTTGAACTCTGTAACGGTCTGTGACGCCCTGGAGTCCAGGTCAGAAGCTGGAAGGCAGTACTGGTGTTCCCTCAGCTCCACCGGGGTCCCAGAGAGACAGACCTGATCAGAGGGGGTGGTGCTGTCTGCAGCAGCACATGTACGGAGCAAGCCTTCCTCTGTGCTGTAAAACAGGTCCTCGTCAGAAGGGAGGAGCACCTGGAAACCAAAGAAGAGAACCTGATCAGGTCTACCAGCTAGCCTGGCTCCACCCAGGTCCGTGTATGAAGTGACCATCATCCGCCCCCTCCAAACAGCAAGAGATGGATGACTCTGGGAGCAGCCGTAGGATGGTGTCGAGTAAGATTCAACATTACAGTCAGGAACAATAACGATATAATAAAACTTCTTAAAGTGTGGACCACCAACAGGTCCAGACTGAAGATCCCAGCTGAGGGTAACATCAAGGAGGAGTGTGAGGTCACACATCCGTGCTGGACTGGGACTGTCCTCACCTCGTCCTCCTGCACTACATCAGGTGTGATGGTTGGCACAGCGTCCGAGGACAGGGCCAGCTGACCGTCCTCACTCAGTGTGAAGCAGGATGGCTCAAAGTGTCGGGAGCACATGTAGGAGTTTTTGCGCAGCGAGCCTTCGTCCCTCAGAGCTGCCGCCAGCCATCTCTGCCGCCGCTCCGCCTCCTTTGGGAACCTGCATGCGGAGCAGGAAGTTTTTATACACATACAGCTGAAGGAAACCTTCACACTGCAAGGATTCACCAATATGAGAACAAACGGGTACTCAGAACACTTCAGGAAGGGTTAGACCACCGTGACCATAAAGTCTGTGAACAGGGTGTCTGACCTGTGGAAGGTGACCTCAGGACAGATGTAGCTGGAGACATCGCAGCCATACACCAGGCAGAACTGCACAGGCGGGTCGTGCACTTTGTTCGGAGTTCGGTTCTGACAAACAGCGCAGGCTTTGATCCAGTTCTTCACAGCCTGCGTCACTCCGACCCAGTAATACATCAGCTGGACGGACAGAAGAGGACCTTACCATCTGATCAACGCCGCTGCAGGTCAGCGGACGACCTCACCCCAACTCACCATGATGTCTCTCACGACCCGCTCCCGGCCAGCGTGGCTGTTGTTGTCATGGTAACGTGTCAGGATCTCCTGGATCTCTTCCTCACTCCTGACAGCCCGGAGGAGGCGGCCCCGATAAGACCGCCACAGGCACCCATCTAGAGGACGGAGCGGGGAGCTACAGTCAGACGCTGTGATCAGGAGCTCAGCTGTTTGTGTGTCAGTCACACAGAATAAACACAGTAACACAGGTGTCAGGGCTCGGCTGTACCTTTGTAGAGGAAGTGTTTGCTGGCAGCTCGGGTCACTGTCTTTGAGCTTTTTGAAGCATTCACAGGAAACTGCCCGGTCCTGATAAAAAGCTCCAACTTGTCCAGAAAGTCAAAGGAAGGCATCTGTAGTGGGGCACACAGAAACCCACGGGCCGGTCCTCAGCACCCCACGCTGTGAGTTCTAATAAATATAACAAGAGTCACTGTGAAGGATCTAAGTGTATGTAGTCTGCCGACAATCCATTCAGCAGTGTTTACTTCTACTTATTAATGTGCTTTCTTTGGTTATTTATGTTAACATGTGCCAGCTTTGATTCTCCCACCGTGTCAGGAAATCCTCCAAACTCTCAGAACATCTTGTGTCCGGTGAACAGAAATCTTCGTAACACCGCGACCCGTTCTCACGTGAACTCCGCCGTCGCTGCGTCACACCTTAACGTCCCCGTCACCGAAACGAACGTCGTTTCTTTCGCCTCAGCCGCGTTCACAGAGACGTTCTCCAAACTGACGCACTTTGCGGCAAACTAGCGGCTAAATGTCTTGTTTGGCTCTGTGCACATCTAAGCTAGCAGCAGCCTATGGCTCTTTTCCGGTATGAAGAACTTCAAAATAAAGGCTGTAACAACAACAACCTCAGGGGTGGAGACACGTAAAACCTCCCACTGAGGCGTCTTCACGAGAGGAGGCTCGGCCGTTAAATCAGCGGAGTCCCGCTCTCAGGCCGTCGGCGAAGGGAACCAGATAATACACACGAAACAAAAGCGCGCCTATTTTATTTTGACGTAACTTCACCTGACCGGAAGTCCTGCCGCAGCCACGCGCCGCTCGCTTCACACAGGACCGGGTTGACGCAGGTTATGAACGCAGCTGTAACACAAGCTTCCAGAGTGCCGCTCACTTCCGGCCTGGGACTCACGGCAGCGCGCCACCTGGTGGCCGGAGGAGAAACACGGCCGACAAAATAGAAACACGTTTTTTTATTATCTCTGAACAAACAGAAGCCTGACTGCACACCAGCATGACCATGATGCTTTGTGATCACACACACGGCTCACGGCTTAACAAAGGTTTATTATTTTAAATCAGCTGTGATGCATTCAGAGTCTGTGGGGCGTTTGGTCCCAGGAACAAAACAGACACTTCTGTGAGCTGCTCATTCCAACGTGCTGCCAGGAAGTAATCTGTCAGACATCAGTCCCTCTGACGTGGACGTGTCTCTCAGAACTCCATCAGGTGTGTGTAGGGCCCGTTGGTGTCCAGCATCAGCACCTGTCTGTTTCCATATGTGCCGTGTTTCACCTCCCGCCCGGCTGCACTCACTTCCTTCTCACACAGAGCTACGAAGGATGCGTAGAGCCGCAGCCCGTCCTCCTTGCCGATGTTGTTGTGGTACTGCATGCCGCGGCCTTTGGCCTTCCCGCCTAGCGTGGCCTGAGGGACGATCAGCAGGTCGCCCGGCAGCTCCAGCACCGACACCATCTTCCCAGAGGAGGACTCGCACAGGCGGAGGTTGAGCAGCGTGGACACTGCAGGAGGAGGGAGGAGGTTACGCTCACACACTGGGGCTGAACACACACAGACGCAGCGTTAACACTGACCCATCTTAGGCAGGAGGTCGTCTGTGGCTCCTTTGAAGAAGCAGATGTAGATCACCATCCCTCTGTCCATCTGACAGCAGACAGAAACAGGAGCAGACCCCTAACTGTCATTTATGCAGCATTTACCACTCCTCAGGGATTCATAGTGTCATTATATATATTACATATTACACTTCATTTATAGCACATCATCGGCTTCATTTTGATGTCGTTTCTGTTTCAGAGTGTAAATTGTGAAATATTTCCTTTTACGTCTCTTTTTTTTTAGATACTTTTATAATCCCAGAGGGAAACTGCTTAAGGCTGCAGAAGGACGCTGTCTAAGCTGCAGGGGATCCTGGAGAACAGCTTCCATCCTCTCCACCACGTGCTGCTGAGGTGCAGGAGGACGTTCAGTGCCAGACTGATCCCTCCTAAACGCACCACTGAGCCACAGGAGGTCCTTCCTTCCTGTGGCCATCAAACTGTACAACTCCTCCCTCTGAGATCAGGTCTAACTTGTAATCTTATCCATATTGGATTTATTTTGACGAGATTTTACTGCACACGGTACAAGTTGTATTATATATGACTTCAGTCTTCACTTGGCTGGATTTGACTTGAATATTTATTAATGTTTAGAATTTATTAGGTTTTATTTTATCTTACGCTTACTACTTTACCTTGTTTATATTTCTAACCTGTCTTTTTTGAGTATACATGGAGCACCTGGAATGAAAGCAATTTCCCCCTGGGATCAATACAGTATTTCTGATTCTGATTCTGATACAAAGAAGAAACCCCACCGGGAGGAGCTGACCTGCACGTACTCGGCCTCTGACTGCCCCTCCGCCGGTTTCACCTGCAGTCTGGCCCGGATGCACTGCTGCAGAACCGTCCGGGCCGCCGGAGCGCCGCCTCTGTCCGCCATGCAGCCCAGCCGACTTCACCCAGAGCGGACAAACTGCAGCGAACACACGGAGTATTCACAACGAGGAGACAACACCGAGACAACACCGAGACAACACCGGGACAGCACCGGGACAGCACCGAGACAGCACCGGGACAACACCGGGACAACTCCGAGACAGCACCGAGACAACACCGGGACAACTCCGAGACAACTCCGAGACAACACCGGGACAACACCGGGACAACTCGTGGAAAACACTTCCGCATTATAGTCGGCTGACGTCACAGAAAGGTCTCGAGCTGCCATCAGTTCTACTGTTTTAAAAAAACCTTTACGTTTTCTCCTTTAGCTGCTTTTACAGTAATTAAAATATGTTGTAGACACCGAGACGTAAACTGAGTTAAAATAAGTTTGTTTTATCAGATTATAAAAGTGAAATGATGCCGCGTGTCAGAATATCTTAAACCGTCTTGTTATTATTAAAGTGAAAAGACGTCGATGTTCAAATCAATAACAGAATCGGTTCTATCTGCCGGATCGATACAGAAAACTCTGCGCGTGTTCTGCGCAGACCTGATGCGCACCAGGAGCCCGCTGATTGGCTCTGCAGCGCGTCCGCACAGCTAAACATGGCTCAGTTCACGTACAGCAGACTCTCGCATTTACTGAGATTATCCGGCGAGAAAACCCGGGTTCTGCGGACCGGCACCGACCTGAACCACGGAGCCACGAGCTGCGTGGTGGTCAAACGCTGCCAGGTAGGATTTCTGCCAACCTGTCCACCCGAATCTTCTCTTAAGCTAGCTAGCAGTTTTAGCGCAAAGCTAAACGGAAATCCCCAGCGAGAGCGGAAGTGCTCCTTCCAAAATAAAAGCATCGATGTACGTCACCCTGGTCCGTGTCATTGACAGTAACGACGTATAATTGTAATAATAAAAATAATCGCGCATGAGCAGTTATTCTAATTCATATAACTGTATGTATGTATATAACTTATGGTTCTTTTTCATGACTATTTTTAGATTTTTATTTCCTACAGAACAGAAATAAACTGAAGAAAC
Source organism: Parambassis ranga (assembly GCF_900634625.1). Taxonomy (NCBI): domain Eukaryota; kingdom Metazoa; phylum Chordata; class Actinopteri; family Ambassidae; genus Parambassis; species Parambassis ranga. Next base: position 649,727 of record NC_041042.1, read on the forward strand.
AAAACAAAAACAGAATTGTTCCATAGTAGAATTGACTGTATAAATATGGTGAACTGCCACAGACCGGGTCTGTCTGTGTGTCAGAGGTCGGTGGACAGTAAGGCCTTGCAGGAGCGACAGAGGCAGCAGATGGCCAGAGGCCTTCCCAAGCAGAAGCCCATCACAGGGGTCAAACAGGTCATCGTTGTGGCTTCAGGGAAAGGTGGCGTGGGCAAGTCCACCACAGCAGGTAGGGACAGGTCTGGGGAGAGAAATTCTTCACATTTTTAATTTAAGATTTACTTGGATTGTATTCTGGCTGTTTTTGTGATTTGTCTCGTCTCTGCAGTGAACCTGGCGCTCGGGTTAATGGCCAACGATCGGGTAAGAAGTGCTCCTCCGTGCTGCACCCTCGCTGTGTGTGAAGGTTTGTCACAGTGTGTGTAAATTTGCAAATCCTGTCTCAGTCAAAATCAGTGGGACTGCTGGACGCCGACGTTTACGGCCCGTCCGTCCCCAAACTGATGAACCTGAGGGGGAACCCGGAGCTCAGTGACCGTGCGCCTCTTTCCTTCTGCTGATTCAGACTTCTGGATGAGTGTAGCTGCAGACTGACCTCAGCTGTGTTTCTCCTCAGATAACCTGATGATCCCGCTCACTAACTACGGCCTCCCCTGGTGAGACACTGTCTAATGTCCATGTCCTTCTGCTGGATGTATCTCCTTCCTGCTGTCTCTGACCGCTCCTTCTTGTCAGCATGTCGATGGGCTTCCTGGTGGAGGACGTGGCTCCGATAGTCTGGAGGGGACTGATGGTGATGTCTGCTATCGAGAAGCTGCTGAGACAGGTACGGAGGTCAAACACTGTAAATGCTGCTGAAACACAGACGAGCTGTTTGTGTGTTTGAAGGTGGACTGGGGATCTTTGGACTATCTAGTAGTGGACATGCCTCCAGGGACAGGAGACGTCCAGCTGTCAATCACCCAGAACATTCCCATAGCAGGTCGGTCTGTCTGAATTCAGACTTTTCTGCAGAGTTCAGAGTTTGTCAGACTTTTGTTCATTTCATCTTGGTCATGTCTCTGTTGTGATGCAGGTGCAGTCATCGTGTCCACGCCGCAGGACATCGCTCTGCTGGACGCTCGCAGAGGAGCTGAGATGTTTAAGAAAGTGAACGTGCCGGTAAACTGTGTGTGTCTGTGTGTGTCTGTTGATGCAGATGCTGATGTTCCGTCCTGAGCAGGGAGAACGTTTGCTGCTTCTGTTCCTGCAGGTTCTCGGCCTGGTGCAGAACATGAGCGTCTTCCAGTGTCCCAAGTGCAACCATCAAACCCACATCTTTGGCTCAGACGGGGCCCGACAGCTCGCAAACACTCTGGGAGTCACGTTCTTAGGTCTGCCATCACCACAGCTTTGTGTCCTCATCCTCTCTGACTGTTCTTATAAACAAAGCTGTAAGTGGAAAAATGTGACACGTCTCTTTTGTCCAGGTGATGTCCCTCTTCACTTAAACATCAGAGAGACATCAGACAGAGGACAGCCGGTGGTGGTCTCCTCTCCTGACAGCCCTGAGGTCTCTGATCTGCTCCTGATTCACCCCATCCTGGTTTATTCATGAAGGAATCAGTATAAGCAGAGAAAAGTCAAACGTACTGTCCTCTTCTCACTCTGTCTGTCCAGGCGGAGGCGTACAGGAAGGTGGCGTCTGCCGTCGTTCAGAGACTACAGGAAAGCAGCAGTTGACTGACAGCTCCGACAGGAAGTGAAGTGTGACGATGATCCACAACATATCACACACATGTAGAAGTACACAGAGACACACACACGTCCATGTGGAGCTCCACTGTGTGTATGACTCATGTAGTTCTGTCAGAGTGTTTAATAAAACCAGATCCACTATTTAAACTCACTGGGTGTTATCAGGTGTTTGAACCATCACAGTTTGTGCATGACTCAGTTCCATGAAAGGCCAGCAGGGAGCGCTGTGTGTTTATTTCCCCACACACAGGTGAGCAGCGCCTGTGTGTGGCTAATCACTGCTAGCTGCTGCTGGCTGAAGCTAACGGTCTCTTGGTCGTTTGTGTATACTGTGTGTCTCTTGGTGGTTGCTGTGTGTCTCTTGGTGGTTGCTGTGTGTCTCTTGCTGTGTGTCTCTTGGTGGTTGCTGTGTGTCTCTTGCTGTGTGTCTCTTGGTGGTTGCTGTGTGTCTCTTGCTGTGTGTCTCTTGCTGTGTGTCTCTTGGTGGTTGCTGTGTGTCTCTTGCTGTGTGTCTCTTGATGGTTGCTGTGTGTCTCTTGGTGGTTGCTGTGTGTCTCTTGGTGGTTGCTGTGTGTCTCTTGCTGTGTGTCTCTTGGTGGTTGCTGTGTGTCTCTTGGTGTGTGTCTCTTGGTTGCTGTGTGTCTCTTGCTGTGTGTCTCTTGCTGTGTGTCTCTTGATGGTTGCTGTGTGTCTCTTGGTGGTTGCTGTGTGTCTCTTGCTGTGTGTCTCTTGCTGTGTGTCTCTTGGTGGTTGCTGTGTGTCTCTTGCTGTGTGTCTCTTGCTGTGTGTCTCTTGGTGGTTGCTGTGTGTCTCTTGGTGTGTGTCTCTTGGTGGTTGCTGTGTGTCTCTTGGTGTGTGTCTCTTGGTGGTTGCTGTGTGTCTCTTGCTGTGTGTCTCTTGGTGGTTGCTGTGTGTCTCTTGCTGTGTGTCTCTTGGTGGTTGCTGTGTGTCTCTTGGTGTGTGTCTCTTGGTGGTTGCTGTGTGTCTGAGGAGAGCTGGCAGAGCGGGTCTGAGGTCACATCAGGAAGTCGGGTCAGGTCGGGCTGAGGAGGTGGCGCTCCTGTCAGCGGGGCGCTCCCTCTGTGTCGGAGTGTGGAGCGGGGATAAGACGTGCTTTATTAATTTACCTTCCTGCATCAGCGCTGAGAGGAGCATGAATAATACACAGTGAGATACATTATTGATTCAGGTTTGAACCTGTTATCTCAGATTCATCAGAAGCTCCCAGAGAACTGACATCAGTGCCGGTCTGAGGACGAGCGGTCCCTGTATCAGCTGTGAGTCATGCTCTCGGACGGAACCTTCACTCAAACCTTCATGCAGTTTCTGATCAGAGTTTGGGGTCAAAGGTCACCGCGGCGTCTCTTATGATCCAGTCTGTCAACATTAAATCTGAAACCTCCACCTTCCTCTTTTCTTCTTCACATTTGTTCCATTGTCTCCTCTTCCTCCTGTGTGTGTGTGTGTGTGTGTGTGTGTGTGTGTGTGTGTGTTGCTGCCTTTGTGCCAGTGTTCAGTCAGATACATTTGCATAATATGAAATACATTCAGAGTGTGTGTGTGTAAAAATACTGTGGTTGACTGGGTGTCTGCTTTTGTGTGCTGCTCCTCACATTTGCATCCTTCTTTACAAATGTGTGTGTGTGTGTGTGTGTGTGTGTGCTTCAGTCAGCAGCACTAAAATAAAATACTGTATAAGTCCTCATTGTTATGGAAACCACATCCTGCTTTCCAAAATTAGAAGAGCAGCAGAAGAAAATGAGCGGGAGAGGCGACTTTTACAAACATGGCGGCTTCTTCCTCTTCTCTTTAACTTTCATTATTTATCTCTCACTGTTAGCTAACGGTGGCCTGTATGTGTCCGCTAGCTGCTTCAGCACAGCTGGTTATAATCCGTCTGATTACAGCGTGTGAGTTTTCTCTGAGTTGAGTTGGCTTTTTTCAGAGAAATTCCCTCCCACACACACACAGACACACACACACACAGACAGACACACGCACTCACAGACACACACACACTCACAGACACACACTCGATGTTGACCTTGTGATCGCTCCTCTCACCCACAGCCCCTCCGAGCGTTGCCTCGTTGCCGTGGTGACGCAGCTGCATTGCTTGTGGCCGGATAAACAGCAGCAGCTGGTTCCAATTGTGCTGTGTCACTGTGTGTGTGTGTGTGTCCTCTCGTTAAGGCTGCACCCCCACACTCCTCCAGTCATCAGTCTTCTTTCTCTGCTGGGAGAATGAGGTAAAAAAATAAACTCTCCCTCTCAGAGTTCCTGAGGGTCCAGGCTCTGCAGCTCCACCTTTAACTTTATTGATACTGAACAGAGGAACAGAGGCTCTGCCTTTGTGTCACAGGGTTCATTCTGCTGTGTTTCAGTACATGTAGCGCTGTCCTGTTGAGAGTTCAGCCTGCGTGAACCAGGTCAGGACCTGAGAAGCTGCAGGGCTGGATGCTCAGCCCTGCAGCTTTCTGCTCCTGGTCAGTGGAAGCAGGGACCAGCTCAGGAGGTCCAGAAGCAGCTGAAACAGGAAGCAGCAGGCTGCATCCTCAGGACAAACATGAAAAACAAGTTGTCTGGCCTCTGGAAGACTTCCTGTTTATTTGCTCCTGTTGCCTAGCAACCTGCAGTTGGACATTAGACTTCAACTTGTTTGAAAAGCATCCAGCCGTCTCCAGAGTGCAGTGCATCCTGGGATATGTGAGGCCGAGAAGCATCCACCCGATGCCTCCTTAGAAGGGTGCATGTGAGGGAGCCTTTGACGCGGCGCTGCTAGCTTAGCATTACCCAGGGCTCCATAAAACATACTTCAAAGAGAAACCCGATGTACAAACATGCATGACCCTTAGAGGCCAGCAGGCTGTAAACAGCTTTAATCTGCTGTGGAGGTCTGTGGGGGGCTGGACTTGGAGGCAGCCTCTAGTGGACACCGGAGGGACTGCAGTGCTGCTTGTGGTGTAAAAATGCAGAATCATGTTATTTGTCTTGCCTTATTTGAGCTAATCTGACTGGAAATGTGTACAGATAGATAAGAACTGCGCCTGGAAGACACTCAGAGGGTTACAGGGTCACATTAAGCCTGTGGAAGTTGAAGAGTTGAAGGACACTTTCAAGATGAAAACATGTACCTGCCTCCTGCTCGGCGGAGAACCGCTGAGAGCTGTGTCAGACCTGGTCTGTGCTTCTCCCCGTGCAGTGTAATAAACTCTGACTTTTCAGGGATCATTTCAGTCTTTTCAGGATCTTTTTTGTTGCCGCGACATGCTTCCTGCCTCAGCCCCGCTCTGACTCAACATACATCCACCATCTCCTGCTGGATGTCTCAACTGGTTGGCCCCGCCTTTTTCAAAGATGGCAGCTGATGAGGGTCTCTTCTGATAGGACTGTGACTGTCAGTCAGGCATCGCTGCGCCTCAGAGTCAGCACTGAAGCAGCCAGGATCTAAACGCTCTGCTGGACCGCCTCTGTGGACTGAGACCCCCGAGACGAGCCTCATCTGAACCTCTAACTCTGTCCCACCGGGAGCTGACGCCTCACCACAGAGAGAGAGAGTGAGATAAAAGGGATGCAGACTGGCCTCAGGCACCAATTAAAAACAGGCTGAGGTTGCTATGGTGATACAGGTGAAGTACTTCATGAAATACTGCTGACAGGCTGTTTGCTCTCTGTCTCTCTGCTTGGAGGCGGAGTTTTCCGGGTTTTCATGTTCCTGCTTTCACTTCCTCGTTCAGCTGGTTTTATTAGCAGACTTGAATCCTGCTGGTTTATTCTCAGACTGCACAAACAATAAAGGCAGAGGTGAACGAGGAGGCGGCTCAGGGAGCTTTGACCCTCAGTCAGCTGAGTCACCGTGAGCCTCGGCAGGTTCAGCCAATCAGCAGCCTGCCAGGAAGCGCTGGCGGTTATGGGCGTGTTTTTGGCAGGAGGACAGCCTGTATGGGTGAAGTAAGGATGGGCAGACAACACCCTTACTGACATGCTAAATGCTAGCTGCTAGCTTCAGCAGCTGCTCTGATTGGTTGTTAGGTCAGGGTCTCTGACTGGTCGGTTACATCCAGGAACATACAGGGTTGAGGGTTGATCAGGATTCGTTACCCCGGTAACAAGAATATGTTCCAAAACTGGACCAAGTAGCTTTAATGTCCACACCTAAAGAAATGAGACGGGAAGCCGTGAGCCACGCTTCGTGATGGAGTGGAGAGACCAATCAGACTGAAGATCACCACCACCTTCTCCTGAAGTGTGTGTGTGTGTGTGTGTGTGTCTGTGTGTGTGTCTGTGTGTGTGTGTGTGTGTGTGTGTGTCTGTGTGTGTGTGTGTGTGTGTGTGTGTGTGTGTGTGTGTCTGTGTGTGTGTGTGTCTGTGTGTGTGTCTGTGTGTGTGTGTGTGTGTGTGTCTGTGTGTGTGTGTGTGTCTGTGTGTGTGTGTCTGTGTGTGTGTGTGTCTGTGTGTGTGTCTGTGTGTGTGTGTGTGTGTGTCTGTGTGTGTGTTGTGTGTGTGTGTGTGTGTCTGTGTGTGTGTGTGTGTGTCTGTGTGTGTCTGTGTGTGTGTGTGTGTGTCTGTGTGTGTGTCTGTGTGTGTGTGTGTGTGTGTGTGTGTGTGTGTGTGTGTGTCTGTGTGTCTGTGTGTGTCTGTGTGTGTGTGTGTCTGTGTGTGTGTGTGTGTGTGTGTGTGTCTGTGTGTGTGTGTGTGTCTGTGTGTGTGTCTGTGTGTGTGTCTGTGTGTGTGTGTGTCTGTGTGTCTGTGTGTGTGTTGTGTGTCTGTGTGTGTCTGTGTGTGTGTGTCTGTGTGTGTGTGTGTGTGTCTGTGTGTGTGTGTGTCTGTGTGTGTGTGTCTGTGTGTCTGTGTGTCTGTGTGTGTGTGTCTGTGTGTGTGTGTGTGTGTGTGTGTGTGTCTGTGTGTGTGTGTGTGTCTGTGTGTGTGTGTCTGTGTGTGTGTGTCTGTGTGTGTGTGTGTCTGTGTGTGTGTGTGTGTGTGTGTGTGTGTGTGTGTGTGTCTGTGTGTTGTGTGTCGTGTGTGTGTGTGTGTCTGTGTGTCTGTGTGTGTCTGTGTGTGTGTCTGTGTGTCTGTGTGTGTGTGTGTGTGTGTGTGTGTGTGTCTGTGTGTGTGTGTGCCTGTGTGTGTGTGTGTGTGTGTCTGTGTGTCTGTGTGTGTCTGTGTGTGTGTGCCTGTGTGTGTGTCTGTGTGTGTGTGTGTGTGTGCCTGTGTGTGTGTCTGTGTGTGTGTGTGTGTGCCTGTGTGTGTGTCTGTGTGTGTGTGTGTGTGTGCCTGTGTGTGTCTGTCTGTGTGTGTGTGTCATGCTGTAGCGAGGCCCCAGCCAGGTTCCTCTCTGAGGCTCATTAACACAGGGGGGCACTCGGGGGAATCCACAGGAACCGACGGCTCGTATTGATCCAAACCCAGAAGAGCTGAAATATATATGAAGTCACACACACACACACACACAGACACACACAGACACACACATACTGTGTGTGCAGCTTCCTTTTGTTTACAGCCGAGATGAATTTAAACCTGTCAGTGTGTCCATGGATTTATTCACTTTCAGTCCATATTTAATGTTTGTATCTTCTCAGGTGTTTCTGCATGTTTATCTTTTTATTTAACGATAGTAACATATTTACAAATGATTCATCTTCAAACTTCTGCCAGAGATTCTTATCAGAACACCACAGAACACTGTCACTGGAGGAATAAAGGTGCAGTTCATGACGTCAGAGGCCATGGTTCCTGGTCGGTCCTGGTCCTGGTGTGAGGTGGTACCTGTTACATTATTACATTATTACACTGTTCCATTCGATCATATAAGGGTCTATGTTTACCATTTCATCTGCACAGTATTTTATGTTCTGTTCATTGTATGTCTGTTACGCCATGTCTGTCATGTAAATTTAGCCTTACTGTAGTTTATTTACTTAATTTTATCTTAGTTTTTATCTTATTGCATGTTAATTATTATATGTTCTTTGTATGCACCAATCACTAAGGCAAATTCCTAGTAATGTGAACCCCCTTCACTTACATGGCAATAAACATGATTCTGATTCTGATTCTGATTCTGATATGGACCCGCTGAGAGGACCCGCTGAGAGGACCCACTGGACCCGCTGAGAGGACCCACTGGACCCGCTGAGAGGACCCGCTGAGAGGACCCGCTGAGAGGACCCACTGGACCCGCTGAGAGGACCCGCTCAGGTTTAATAAAGTTTATAAAGTCCAGAGAGAGAGAGAGAGAGAGAGAGAGAGAGAGAGAGACAGGTGTGGATCAGAGAGAGAGAGGGGGATGAAGGGTAGAGCGACACAGACACAGAGCGGAGGAGAGAGAGTCGCCATTACTGCCTGGCCGTCGGAGGGAGGCAGCCCTCAGCAGGTTTCGGCTTTCAGCGCATTCCTTTCCAGCGGCTCAGTATCACCGGGAAACACGGAGCTCCGGCCGCTTTGGACTACACCGGACCGCTCCTCTAACCGAGCCCGACCCCGGAGCGTGTGTGCGGCCGCAGGCAGCCCGCGGGCCGCGGCGCGGAGTTTGATGTGGGAATGCTGGCTCCTGCTCTCCGTGGTATGTGGATCTGGGAGCGACCATGTTAGTAGGTGGGTAGGGGAATGTGTGTGGACTTCATCAGCTCAGCAAGCGCCCCCTTTCCCCCCGTGGCTGAAAACTATCCCGGGTTACAATAACCCGGGCTGTGTGGTCGATAAACCCGCTCGGGTCGTGGGTTTTGTCTCGGATTTCGTGCCGTGTTTGGCTAACAGTAGCTCCTGGCGTTTGCATGCTAGGCTAGCGGTGCTAGCGCTAGCTGGTCGGGATCGGAAAAGGTGGGTTTTTCCTCTCCTGGAGTATCAGGGCCGAGCCAGGCCGAGCCGGGCTTCACCCAAATTAATAACACACACACACACACACACACACACACACACACACACACCGCTGCTCGGTCACGGGGCTTTGACGCATTAACGCGTTTAACGTGTGCGGGTTTAGTTAACGAACTCTCGCAGCGTCACCGGAGAGTTCGGCTCGCTGGGACAACCCGCTGAGCCGTGAAACCACGGTTAACATCCGGCTAACGTTAGCATCGGGGATCGGGGCTGTAACTTTTCCTGAGCAGGTTCGTCCTGCTGCAGCTGGAGCTCCGCCGGCCCGCTGCACACGGAGGACCGGGAAGTCCTCACCCCCCTCGGACTGGTGTCTGGACCTTTTCTGAGAGTTCACCGTCTTCATGCTGCTTCTCTGGTTTTATACCGACTGAGCAGAGTTTTACTGCCGAGCAGAATAAACAGCCTCACCAGGATGACAGGCGCCAGCTAAGCTAACCTGGCTAACTAGTGATCTCAGGCAGCCTCCAGCTGTGGTTCCCCAAACTAAGTTCAGGGTTTCATCAGCTGCATCCAGGCTGTCAGGAGCTGAACACCTTCCGTATCTCCTCAGCTTGGATGTCCCACACAGTGGACACTGTTACAGGGAGGAGGACAGCCTGCATCAGGACCTGGCCCCAGCATGGTGGGACTAGTTCCTGATGCCTTGGACACAGATGTATCAGCCTTGAGCACTGAGCCAGGCGCTGGCGCCCCGTCAGTCACAGCGCTGAGCTCAGTTCCAGGAGTCAGGATTGTGTTGGGTCGCTGCTGGCACAGGAACTGAGAGGGAACATTTGGATTTCAGCAGTGGAAGAAGGTGTTTGGTCCCTGCAGGGTCTCTGGGCTGACGTTTACATAAGGAATCGATCAATAAATCAGTATCTCTCATTCCAGCCTGCAGACTAATAACACCAATAAATCCTCCCGTGTTGTCTCCTGAGCTGCTGTGCGATTGTGGTTGTTAACCTCTGAGTTCTTGGGACTCTCGGAGAGGAACTCCTCAAACAGATCTGGCCTGGACCTGGACCTGCCTGTGAAGGAGGGCGACCCCATCTTTCACCTGGATAATGAGGAGGCCTTGGTGGGCAGTTAGAGATTCTGTAGGAAGCTGAGGCTCTGTGATGTTTGGGTGTGCGCCCCTCTGTGTTGTAGGGAGGACGGTCCTCTGGAAGGATCCAGTGCTTTAAATGAGTCAGGACGCTCTTCCCTGCCCAAAAAGGGTTGTTTTAGCAAATCTGCAGCCGGTGCAGCTTTTAAAGGTTTAGCATCCTCAGCTGTGTTTCAGGGCTTAACGGCGTTTAGTCATCTCTAAAACCAGCTTGCTGAGTGATACCTTAATCCCTCCGCAGCCTCCCAGTGAATGGACTAATCATGATGCACAAGGCTACTTTTAGCTGTTAGCGCCGCGGTGTTTGCCATCACAGGCTCCTCCAGGTGTTCCTGTCTGCATACATGTGAGTGCTCCTTCATGAGATATTGATGATGGAGTTCACTAAATGTAGATGTGAGTCTTAAACATGCACAGCTGTGGTGTGTGGGCCGAGGAGGAGCAGAGCGCTGCAGTCCTCACTTGTTTAAAGGACGTTAATAGAGTTCAGATTTTGCACATTTCTAAGAACGGACGAGGCGCTCACTTTACTCTTGGACTCTCGTGCCATTTTACAGTCAACACGTCCTCTTTGCCCTCGAGGCATGGAAAACAAGGTGTCGGCCATTAGTGCCCGCTCTGAGGACCTGAGCAGGTCTGTGTCTCCACCTGTCTGTCCGCTCTGGGGTGCTTCATGTATCGGCTCAGTAGGCGTTTGGTAACCTGACAAACCAGCCGGGCGGTTTCCTCTCTGACACTGTTACCTAATGTCCTGGGTGTGTTTGAGCTGTAGGTCATAAAATGGTGTTTTGCAGGTGTTAACCCTGTGTCTTCCCTCCCTGTGGTTGTGCAATAACGGTGAGGTTTTCTGAACGTGCCTTTCATGTCTTCAGGGACATTTTTCAGTAGCAGCATGTTGAACCTGAAGCAGGAACCTCCCCCTCATCTGCCCATTTGTGTTTACATAGCGACGTAGGATCTTCATCATGTGACGGATGAATCAATAAATCGGTATCTCTCCACTCGATCCTCATCGCCTCTCCTTTCTCTTCCTTGGATTGTTTCACATACAAACATGCTGACTGGTGTGTGCCATCTCACACAGATCCTCAGTGGCTGTCTGATTGGTTGGAGTTGAATCCCCGGTTTCCTGCGTCCTCCATGAGGGTTCAGGGGGACGAACCTTTTGATGTGTCGGGTGAACCGTGATGTTGGAACACTGAGCTGAATTCCTGTCATGGCAGCGTGCATGAGGCAGACGTCTGTGTGTGTTCTCCTGCTCGGCTTTGGACATCTTAACCAGTTCCCACAAGTCTTTGTGTCTTGCTGACATCACCCCCACTGCCCAGGTGACATCATCACCTTGGCGTCTGTAAACAGGGGAACTTCGTGGCTTCGTGGCTTCATGTCAGAGGATCAGATTTCCGCTGCGGCCTGTCGGGCTCGGCGTGCTGCTGCAGATTCACTGGCTGATTGCCATCATCCTGTAAAAAACACAATGAGTGAAAGTCTCTCTGCAGTTATCGGCCATCGGCCTCCAGCTGCTTTCATGGCAGGGATCAGGTTTGTTTGACCATAGCCTGCAACCATCCATGGTCGTGCTGACACCGTCACCATGCAGGCGGTTGAAGGTTTTACAGTCGGTGTGATCAGTCTGCTAAAAGTGAAACGCTGTGTTTCACCTGCTTGTTAATGTTGAATGGATGAGCAGTGAAATCCTTTCATTCACTGTAATCAGGATTATTAATCACCACCAGACAATACATTACAAGAGCCGGCAGAGTAATCAGGATTACACGTTTAGCCCTAATGTTGTAGCCCGAGGTTCTGACGATGATCACCGATTTCTCTGTTTGATTCTCACAGCAAAGCAAATCATTTCTAGGTCAGTGGCTGTCAAAGGGCTGCAGTTGCATGCCATTTTTATCCTGCCTCGGCACAAATTGCTTGAAAGCACTCTTTTTTTTCTGCGAGGGGAAAAGTGACATTGTTGAGCACGGCCCACGATTGAATTACTGTCCCCGCTCTTATATAAACAGGGCCGTCCATCTTTGGGTTTTTTCCTCCGTGTTGATGTTCGGTGCTGATTTGTTTTGCCATTTTCTTCTTTATAAAGTTGTTTTCGAGTTCTGAAAATGTCTCCTGTTATAATCTGTAGTGAGGAGGGATTATTTTCTCTTGCAGTTTTGTGAAAATGTGTACTTTTGTCTAATTTTCTGTGTTCGTACATCACTGCAGGTCCACATGTGTCCCACAGGGGTATGCAGAGAAACAAAGAGCTAATTACTCGTGATAAAGCTGCTGAAACAAATCACTGTAAATGTGCGTGTGTTTGTTTTGCTTTTTATATTTTCCTAATTGTGGACTCCATGTCTTGCAGGCAGGTGATAAAAGGAGAAGCCGGCTGCTCTATCCCAGCTTAATGAAGACCAAGGATAGAAACTGAGCGAGGCATTCACTGGAACCAAGGGAAAATGAGAGTTAAAGTGCCTCTGCACCACTGATGAGAAGAACTGGAATGACATCCTGACCTTTTTTCATTCAAGTAACCAAGTTAGCAATGAGTGGGGGGATATAATGGCCAAGAACAAGGATGCCCGCCCCCCAACATTCGCCGTCAGCGTGGTTGGCCTCTCGGGAACAGAGAAGGAGAAGGGAAACTGTGGCGTGGGCAAGTCTTGCCTGTGTAACCGATATGTGCGTCCTGACGCGGACAACTACTACTCAGAGCACACCTCAGTGCTCAGCACAATAGACTTTGGAGGACGTGTGGTGAACAATGACCACTTCCTGTACTGGGGGGATGTGTCTCATAGAGGGGACGAGGGGCTGGACTGCAAAATCCAAGTCATTGAACAAACGGAGTTCATTGACGACCAGACGTTCCTTCCACATCGGAGTACGAACCTGCAGCCTTACACAAAGCGGGCGGCAGCCACCAAGCTCCAGTCTGCCGAGAAACTCATGTACATTTGCACAGACCAGCTGGGCCTGGAGCAGGACTTTGACCAGAAACAGATGCCCGACGGGAAGCTGAACATTGATGGTTTTGTGCTCTGCATTGATGTTAGCAAGGGTTGCAATCGAAAGTTTGATGACCAGATGAAGTTTGTCAACAGCCTGTACTCTCAAATCGTCAAGTCGAAGAAGCCTATCGTCGTAGCTGCCACAAAATGTGACGAGTGCGTGGACCAGCACCTGAGAGACCTGCAGGCCTTTGTAGCCAGCAAGAAAAGCCTGATGCTTATTGAGACATCCGCACGCTCCAACGTTAACACAGAGCTCTGCTTCAATGCCCTCATCCAGCAGCTGGATAAAGCACGAGGGAAGCCAAAAACTGTGCCATACCTGGAGGCCTATAAGATCCAGCGGCAGCTCGTGGCCTCCGTGACGGATCGATTTGAAAAACTAATGGTACATACAGTTAGAGATTATCACACTACATGGAAAACTGTGATCAATAACCTGAAGGGCCAGTCTGACTACGACGAGTTCATCACCTTGGAGGGCACCAGGAAGGCGCGCAACATGTTCACTAAGCACATTGCACAACTGAAGCAGGAGCACATCAAGAGGAGGAGGGAGGAGTACCTGACAACACTGCCAAAAACCCTTAACAACCTCCTCAGTAACCTGGAGGAGGTCGAGCACCTCTTGTGGCCTGAGGCGCAGAGTGTGATCCGAAACCGGCCGGACTTCCAGTACTGGTTTGTGATACTGGAACACACGCCGTGGGATGAGACGGACCACATAGATAACAGCGACCGCAGGATACCCTTTGACCTCCTGGATACACTCGAGGGTGAGAGGATTTACCATAACCACGTGCAGCACCTGCTGTCCGAGAAGAGGAGGGTGGAGATGAAGGAGAGGTTCAAGAAAACGCTGGAGAGGGTTCATTTCATCAGTCCGGGGCAGCCATGGGAGGAGGTGATGTGCTTCGTCATGGAGGACGAGGCATACAAGTACATCACAGAATCAGATAGAAGGGATGTTTACTGTAGACACCAGCAGGAAATAGTTGAGAGGGCCAAAGAGGATTTTCAGGAAATGCTTTTTGAGCACGCTGAGCTGTTCTATGACTTGGACCTGAACGCAACTCCGAGCTGTGACAAGATGACTGAAATCCACAGCGTGCTGAACGAGGAGCCCAGATACAGAGCGCTGCAGAAACTTGCCCCGGATCGAGAGTCGCTCCTCCTCAAACACATCGGCTTTGTTTACCATCCCACCAAGGAGACATGTCTGAGCGGGCAGAACTGTGTGGACCTGAAGGTGGAGCAGATTTTAGCAAACAGGCTGGTGCAGCTGGATCATGGGCGCTCTAATCTTTACTATAACAGTGCCAACATTGATAAGATCAACCTCTGCCTGCTGGGAAAGGAGGGCCTCTCACAGGAGCTGGCCAATGAGATCCGAGCTCAGTCCACAGATGACGAGTACACCCTGGATGGTAAAATTTACGAACTGGAGCTTCTACCCGTGGACGTCAACTCCACGCTGCTCTTCAGCCATACATGGGTCACCACGTTCAAGCCACATGGCTGCTTTTGTGTGTTTAACTCCATAGAGTCACTTAACTGTATTGGTGATTGCATAGGCAGGATCAGAGCGGAGATCGCTCAGAGCCGGCGAGACCGATTTGCCCAGCCGCTTCCTTTCATTCTCATCCTAGCCAATCAGAGAGACAGTGTTTGCAAAAACATACCTATCCTGAGGCACCAGGGCCAACAGCTGGCCAACAAGTTGCAGTGCACCTTTGTGGACATCCCTACAGGCGCCTTCCCACGCAAATTTACAGAGTTCCAGATAAAGCAGGGGCTGCGAGCAGTGCTGGATGGGTTAAAGCACAACTTTGACGTGTTGGCCCCACTGCCCTGCATAAAAGACATGTCTGAGACGGACCTCAGAATAGTCATGTGTGCCATGTGCTGGGATCCTTTCAGCGTCGACCTCATCCTCTCGCCTTTCTTAGACTCACACTGCTGCAGCGCTGGGCAGCCGGGTCACAGCAACACACTCATACTGGACAAGATCATAGGGGACAGCAGGAGGCGGATCCAGGTCACCGTCCTCTCCTACCACTCTGCTATTGGCGTCCGTAAAGACGAGCTGGTGCACGGCTACATTCTGGTCTATTCTGCCAAACGCAAGGCGTCCATGGCAACACTGCGGGCCTTCTTGGCTGAAGTGCAGGATGTGATCCCCGTCCAGATGGTGGCGATCACAGACAGCCAGGCAGACTTCTTTGAGAATGATGCCATCAAGGAGCTGATGACGGAGGGGGAGCACATTGCCACAGAGATTGCTGCCAAGTTTACGGCGCTCTACTCGCTGTCACAGTATCACCGGCAGACGGAGGTTTTCACACCCTTCTTCAATGAAGTGCTGGAGAAGAAGCCAAGCATCGAGAGCTCCTTCCTGTTCGACAGCTCTTCACGTGAGTGCACCACCGGAGCGAGTGAAGACGTCTTCCCCACCTCACCCCACAGCCATTCTCCAGCCTACAACACCTATTACCCAGAGTCTGATGATGACAACGAGGCCCCCCCACCTTACAGTCCAATCGGTGATGATGTTCAGCTTCTCCCCACGCCCAGCGAGCGAGCCAAGTACCGCATTGACCCAGAGGGGAACGAGTACCCGGTCCATAGCACTCCTGTTGGAGACCATGAACGCAACCACAAAGTGCCTCCACCTGTCCGGCCCAAACCGGTGCTCCCCAGGCCTAACGTCAAAAAGCTGGACCCCAATCTGCTCAAAACCATTGAGGCTGGTATGCGCAGCAACCGCAGGATGCCGCGTGGCCCTGTGACACACTCTGAAGACGTGGAGGCGTCAGACAACTATGCAGACCCTGTGGATACCCTGCTTAGGTCCCGGGGTTTCCACAATGACGACATATATGCCGTGCCTGATGACGCACACAGCCGCCTGGTCAAAATCAGGAACTCCTTCGGTGGGCTACACGGAGGAGGGGAGGAAGAGAATGGATTTGACCGGAAGTCTCAGGCTGGAAGGCGGCCATCAAAATACAAACACCGTTCTAAGATCCTGTTCAGTAAGACGAAGGCGTATCAGAGACGGTTCCACTCGGACAGTGACGGGGAGGAGTCTGGTCCCGCCACACAGAAGAAGAAGAAAGGACGAGCGCACCGGGGCAGCGAGGAGGATCCACTGCTTTCACCTGCCGACCCCTGGAAGGGTGGCATCGACAACCCTGCAATCACCTCCGACCCCGAACAGGATGACAAGAAGATGAAGAAGAAGAAGACGCCTAAGACGCCAAAGGAGCCAAAGAAGGTGAGTCTTTCAGAATATAGATGCTGTTAGACCAAAACTAAAAGAGCAGGACGGCAAAGATAAGATCATCTCCAAAAGACTGAAAGAAGCTTCAGTGAGAGAGTGTGTGAATGAGAGCAGAAGGGATGTGTGTAGTAGTGTGTGTGAGCAGATGTGTGTGGGTGTCAGATGAGCAGATTCCTGTTTTTAATGGACCCGACTCCTTTCAGGAATAAAGTCATTTGGTAATTGATTGATCGCTGAAATGGTTTATGAGCCTCTGCACCGTGAAGCCACAGACGAGCCATAAAATCCCTGATAAAAGATGCACTGTTTAAGACAGCAGGGCTCTGTGTATTCTCAGACATAGACTTGTTTAACCCTCTGAACCCCAAAACATCTCTGTTGGCTTTAAATGCTTGATTTGATTTAATGATTGCATCAGCAACATTTCATCCTCTTTATTCAGCAGCATAGAGGTACAGGAGAACAATGAGCTCACATTGACTGATCATGTGACAGGAACAGTTTGGAGTTGAGAGGGTTAATTTCCCTAGAGATTCCAAAAAGACTTAAGTGTAATGAAATGACCGAATGTTTCCTCTTGTTCAGACTACGATACAGCAGCTTCTACATGAATAATCACCCTGAAAACAAATGCACAATTGGACTTTAACACACGTGCGATGAATCAGATAATAGTGTGCAAATCAGTAGAGAAACAGCCGCCGGCGCTACACAGGCGTCATGAATGCAGGGCATTGTTGGAACATTGAGTCTGTCGCTGATAATCAGAGGAGAGCGAAGGAGAACCAGGAGGTACAAAATGGAAGGTGTTTAGCTGCCGTCCTGGCCAATTAGAGAAGAGCCTGAGCCGCTGTAGGCATGACAACACTTTGAAGAGCAGAGGAGTGTGGGAAATCAAAGCTAACTCATGGTTACAGTTCTGTCTGTTGTCCTCTCCTCTTCCTCCTCCGTGTGAACTGCCCTCTGCTTCCTCCCCCATCTCTGCCTTCATCCCACTAACGTTCTGATGTCTTCCCTGATCACTCATCTCCCTCATGTCTCTGCTGTCTTCTCATCTCTTCTGTCCTCTTATGTGCTTCTTCTGCCCCTCGTCCCTTATTCACTTCCTCTTCCTCCACTTTCTTCTCTGCTCCTTTTTATTTACCATCTGCTGTTCTTGCTTGCCCCCCCCCTCACTTCTCATGCCTGTTTTTATTCTCTTAATCCTCCATAGCTGAAGTCATCCAAGCCCCCCAAGCCTCTGTACCCGCCTACCCGAAGAACCTGGGAGAGCAACTACTTTGGCGTTCCCCTGCAGAACCTGGTGACGGCGGAGCGCCCCATCCCGCTCTTCATTGAGAAGTGTGTTGAGTACATCGAGCGCACAGGTGAGTGGTGGGTTGTTCTGGTCTGGGGGGCCTGTCTGGGGGCTGAGGTGTGTTCTGGTTTGATTTTACCTGCATCGTCATCTTTGAGAGATGAGAAGTTAAGATGAAGGTTTAAGGAGAGAGGTGGAGTCTGAGAAGGTTCGCTTCTGATGTCAGCTGCCAAACATGTTCTGTCTGGTCTGCCAGTCGATACAAGTCAATGAGCTGTATTGACATTTGATGTGTTGCCAGAGCGCTGCTGGAAAGATCACACAATAAAGTGGGAGCGGATCGCAGAGATCAAACAACGAATGAAGGAGCGGCAGCACAGAGATTTACAAAATGAGAACGATTAATGAACCTGAAACCTGTAGACGTCTGTGCCGTGTGTTTGTGTGTCAGAACCTGTGGTAATGTTCAGAAGTCACACATGCTGCCTGGTATTGTTTATCATGGAAGCTGATTCTGTTTGGACGAAACAAGCAGCTTAAATCTCCTAAATTACCAGTGATCATCTGCTGGGTTCTGTCACACCAGTCATCTGGTGGACTACAAATGGTATGGCGGCCGTCGTGGTCCAGCGTGCGGTTGAACAGCCTGAGGGACTGCTGTAGAGCCGTGTGACAGCCTGGGTGGGCGTGCTCTCTCAGCATGTGATGAAAGGGTGTTTGTTTGTGTGGCTGGATACAGTTCATGGGCCACTTCAGTGCGTCTGATTAGCAGTTTGGAGCAGCAGCTAACCCAGTGCAGTCTGGGAGTTGGAGTGTGGAATACCTCAGGCCTTTGTTTTGCTCTTCAGCACCGAGTTCAGACATGTTTGCAGGGTTTACGGCCTCTTCACTGTCAGTGCTGTCAGGGTTAAAAAACGAGCTGTGGTTGTATCAGCCGCTCTCAGGACTCGCTCTATAAATGAAGGTCTTCAGTAAGACAGGCGGCCTGTTTGGACATGTGTTTGGACAACAGCAGTGCATGTTGGGTATGCGTCTGGCCTCCTGCCCAGCTGTTGTAAAGACGGCGCCTCCCACAGTTTGAGAGGTTCCTCAGTGAAGTCCTGCATCCTCCTCTCATTAAACACAGGGCGACTTTCTGCCAGCTGACCTCTGCAGTCCATGTTTTAATCATCCTCCATATTTGATGGGTTGTTACATAAAGAATGGACTCGTTTCCACGTTTAGTGTGTGTAGCTGAATGACTTCATCAACACGAGGCATCCTGTCCAAAGCACCTTTATCCTCCTGCTCCTCCTCCTGCTGCTCCTGCCACTCGTCCTCCTGCTCCTCTTCTCCCTCCTCATCCTTGCCATCCTGCCCCTCTCTTCCTCCATGTCCTCTACCTCCTTGTCCCCCTCCTGCTCCTCCTGCTTGTCCCCCTCCTACTCCTCCTGCTTGTCCTCCTCCTCCCTGTCATCGTCCTCCTGCTCCTCCTGCCTCCTCCTCCTGTCATCGTCCTCCTGCTCCTCCTCCCTGTCATCGTCCTCCTGCTCCTCCTGCTTGTCCTCCTCCTCCCTGTCATCGTCCTCCTGCTCCTCCTGCTTGTCCTCCTCCTCCCTGTCATCGTCCTCCTGCTCCTCCTGCTTGTCCTCCTCCTCCCTGTCATCGTCCTCCTGCTCCTCCTGCTTGTCCTCCTCCTCCCTGTCATCGTCCTCCTGCTCCTCCTGCTCCTCCTGCTTGTCCTGCTCCTCCCTGTCATCGTCCTCCTGCTCCTCCTGCTCCTCCTGCTTGTCCTGCTCCTCCCTGTCATCGTCCTCCTGCTCCTCCTGCTGTGCTCCTGCTCCTCCCTCTCCTGTCACATGTGCAGCTGATGAACAGGAGCGTGCTCAGGGTGTGTTTGCTTCTGTCTGAGCTCCTCTCTTTCTGTTAATTCCTGTCCTGAAAATCCCTCTCGAATATGTTTTGATATTCAGCTGGATCTACATGAGCCCCCCCGGTGGCTGCCTACCAAATGTAGGATTAATCCCAGCGCCGCAGTCACGCCTGCCAGCTGACAGTGGTGTTTTGCAGATTTCATGGCCGGTGCCGTGAAACCCTCTAAGTCCAGACGGTCTGTTGGGGGGGTTTAACAGCTCGTCCCTCCCTTTCTTTTCTGGCATCTGAATTTCTAAGCAGATGCAGTGAGAACGTCTTTGTATTTAATCTTAAAGAATTTGTTCTTGTTAAGCAACAAAACTACCAGGACATGTCCTCGGGCTCTGCAGACCGATGATTGATCAGCTGGTATTTGTAGCTAATCGCCCTCTAGTGGTCATATACATCTACTGCAACTACTGTTGCTACTCAGCTAGCTAGGTAGACTATTAGAACTTTGCCTCATAAAAGGTTCAGTTAAAGGTAGGGGAGGAGGTTTTGAAATCTCAGTGAGAGTCAGCCAGATTTCAAAGTAAACACACGCCCCTTTCTCTCGGAGCTCACCCCGAAGCCACGCCTCCAATCACATGGACGCATCTCCTGAAGACGAGCTGCGGTCTGTGACTTCGGCCATCATGCACGTACCTCTCTGGTGCACAGAGCAGGAAGAGAGTGACAACCAGCCAATACTCCTACAGGGTCCACCCGGAGGACTGATGATGTTTTTATGTTTTATAGCTTCAGATGATTCATATTCTTCGTTTTAATGTTAAACTGCAATCGGATTGTAAAGAGAAGTTGCACTAATTTAACAAAAATGAAATCTCCTTCCCGACCTTTAAAACCTGAACCTTGTCTCTTCTTTCTTATCATTTGATCTGTGCTGTGTTGAACGCTCCTCACAGTTGTTGCCTCTCACAGCGTCGCTTCAGTTAAAATAGTTCCTGACGGGGCTTCAGGTTTTCGGTTGCAGCTTGCCGCAGTAACCTCAGGCTGGCTGAGTTAAACCACATGTAATACGCTGCCAGGCGGGAGTCACAGAGGCAGAGAGGTGATGATGGCCATTTGTGGTGCCTGCGGTTTCACAACAGAAAGTGTGAGTGGAAAATCTGTGACTTCACATCAAACATAGATGTGTGAGTGAGGCAGAGCGTGGATGTAAACGCTGTGTTTCCCCCGAGGGCTTGGCACTGAGGATACAGTCTGTGTCTGTCTCTACAGTAAATGTTCATACTCAGTTAAAAAAAGAGCAGCAGTTCTAATTAGAATATCAGAATATGAACTTAGTGTCTGCAGCTGCAGAGTCTGGATACAAACCTGAGCCCATCTTCATGGAAACATAAAATGTGAATCAGGTAAATAATGCATCCTGTCTGGTCGCTGCTGCTCCTGTTCAGGAGGTTCAGGAGGCGCCGGTAAAACTGTGAGACGTTTTTATGTGGTGGGTGTGTGGAGGACTCCGTCTCGTGGTTCCAACACTCCACCTTCTGGATTTCGTGCAGAATCTTCTCTGTAATTTCACGACAGCCGGGGTTTTCTGGGATTCAGCTAATGATGAGTGAGTCTGTGTGGAGCAGCTGCTCGTTCTTTACTCGCTGTCTGTTTCCTGCAGAGATCTGCTTGTTATCATTTTCCACTTTCTAATAATAAATCAACTGAGAGGCTTCCTGAGGGCCAAGCCACCAAGGATCGTAGATTTAAAGAAGATGAACCAGAAGCTCCGACGTTTTAGACCAGAAAACTTTCTTGCTGCCTCACAGGGCCCCCACAAAACACTCCGAAAAACACTCCTAAAAAAAACACACAAAAGTTTGGAATTTCAGTTTCTGCTCATAAATAGTTCTTATGACTTTAGCAGCTAATGTCACCAACACCAAGTCAGAACAGGGGATGGGGCCGTTCCGGTCCAGTATCGGCGTCAGGTTCAGATATAGATTTCTGATCCATGATCCATGTCTGTGCTTTAATGTTACTTTAATGTTAAAAGTGATTCCCCGCTGTCTGCTTTGCTATCTGGCTGCAAACAGCTGCTGGATTTCCTGAATGGAGGCGACCTCACTGAGACACGCCCCTGTTCTGGAAATCCATTCCACAGTTTGCAGCCAGCTAGCAGGCTAGCATGCAGCTGCACTGTGGCTAACCAACTTTTCATCACAACACAAGTTCAGTGCGTGAGACTTAAGAACCCTGGACTCACGCATTTCAACAAGTTTACACGCCACACGTGGCACTTCTCAGGCGGAGAAATGGTTTAGTGCGGCTCATAGAAACTCCTGCAGCCTGTCCTATAACCGAGTCAGAGGCAGCGGTCTGGAATTAGTTATTAGCAGAAAATAGAATGTTGATGAAGATTCTCAGTCATCCAGGTCATCATACGTAGTAGCTGTCAGGGGATCAGGCTTTCAGGTGACTCCACTTTTCCTCAGCAGCTCGTGTCTGTGCTCTGTGTTCTGAGCCATTGTGTCTGTATTATGTGCAGCGATGTACAGCGAGCACAGCTCCAGTGCCGGTCCTGTTCCTGCTCACATTCAATAGTAAGGAGGCGAAGGGTCAGCGCCGCAGGGACCTGATGATCCACCAGAGAGAGGCATGAAAGCTGAGAGGAGCTGAAGGTGAACAGAGCGCAGCAGCCCACACACTCAGCAGTGACCTCAGACATTCAGACAGCAGCTTTTCAAACGCCAGGACTCGATGTGTTCAGAGGCGGAGAGACGCCTGGTTGTCCAGCAGCTTCTGTTAAAGGAGCTCATTGTAATGCCTGGAGGGGAAAGGTGTCCTGATTTAGATACAGACAGAGATCCTCTCAGCAGGAGGACTCTGACCAGAGTGTGACAAACTGAGGAGGAGAATGAAGGCGGAGCCAGCAGGAGTGGGAGCAGCCTCAGAGCCAGACCCCGGTGATGGATCGCTCAGGGTCTCCTGGCTGTGACTGTAACGGAGGCTCCTCTCACTTTGAGTCTTCTTCTTAAAGCCAGCTCATTAATGTCCTCCACAGGAGTGAATAATTAACTCCCTGATACTTTATATTTTATGTGCCAGCCGTGTTCGAAGCAGAGCCGTGCTTTCACTGACTCATCACAGAAACACTCTTTCTGTAAAATGGCTTCTTCCTAAATAATAATAATAACTTTATTTAGCACTTTCTAAAGCTCTGAGCGTCTTCTCAGACACCGGTGGCTCCGCTCTGCAGCAGCATTCAGACCTGCCGGCTGAGCTCCCTCCTCTGTTGTTCCTCACAGTCGGTTCAATGTCAGATGTGACCGTCGGCTCTCTGCAGCTCCTGGTGCTCCGTGTTCCTGCAGCTGGAAGCACAACAGGGATGAGCCTCCTCAGGTCTTTGTTGAAAACCTCCTCCTAACATGAGTGGAAGCTTCTGATGCGCTCACAGCGAGGACACGCAGCTCTCTGCCGCCCGACTCCATTAGAGGGCGAGGTTTCAATGTTTCCTGCTCCCCGAAGAAGAAGGGGGGGGGGGGCAGTGATTAAATGGCTTTTTGATGTTGATGTGGTCAGAAGTGCTATTGGTTGTTATCTTCAGCATGATGTGAGGAGGGATGGACGTCTAACCTGAACTCACCGTTCAGCCTTTAAAACAGACATTGTTCAGACCTGGGTTCAGTAATAAAACACACAGGTGCTGATCAGGTGTTACCAGGGAAAAGGACAAAGCTCCACTTGTTTATAGTTTTTACTGTACTCTGCTTCACGTGGTGCATTCAGGGACCATCAGAAAGTTTTTTTATTGTCAGCTTACTGTCAGTGATCGTTCTCAGATTCTCTTTGTTGTACAGGAGCCTGCGCTCTGCTGGAAGCCCAGCTGTTTAACTTCTCTCTGAGCTCTGCTGCAGAATTATACAGCAGCCATGTCGTAAAGCTGATTATTGGCTATTTTCAGCCTGCTTTGAAGTCACATCTCCACTCTTTGACTCTGAAGAAGAGAGGAGGGATTCTCACTGCGCTCAGACACATTTCATGAAAATAGCTTGTTAGGAGTGGAAGCATGTGTCATTTAGAGGAGCCAGAGGCCGGACCCTGATCTGAAAGGTGGCGTGAAGTGATGTTAGTAAAGTCTGCTTTATATCTGTGCTGCAGCAGAGAGAGGAGATCTATCAGGTCAGAGACTGGAAGCTGGCTCTCATCCCATTCTCGAGTGTGTCTGTGTCTGTGTGTGTGTGTCTGTGTGTGTGTGTGTGTCTGTCTGTGTGTGTGTGTGTCTGTGTGTGTCTGTGTGTGTCTGTTTGTGTCTGTGTGTGTGTGTGTCTGTGTCTGTGTGTGTGTGTGTCTGTGTGTCTGTGTGTGTGTGTGTGTCTGTGTGTCTGTGTGTGTCTGTGTGTGTCTGCGTGTGTGTGTGTGTCTGTGTGTGTGTGTCTGTGTGTGTCTGTGTGTGTGTGTCTGCGTGTGTGTCTGTGTGTGTGTGTGTCTGCGTGTGTGTGTCTGTGTCTGTGTGTGTGTGTCTGTGTGTGTGTGTGTCTGTGTGTGTGTCTGTCTGTGTGTGTGTGTGTGTCTGCTTGTGTGTGCCTGTGTGTGTGTCTGCGTGTGTCTGTGTGTGTCTGTGTGTGTCTGTGTGTGTCTGTGTGTGCGTGTGTCTGTGTGTGTGTCTGTGTGTGTGTGTCTGCGTGTGTGTGTCTCTGTGTGTGTCTGTGTGTGTGTGTCTCTGTGTGTGTCTGTGTGTGTGTGTCTGTGTGTGTGTGTCTCTGTGTGTGTCTGTGTGTGTGTGTCTGTGTGTGTGTGTCTCTGTGTGTGTCTGTGTGTGTGTGTCTCTGTGTGTGTCTCTGTGTGTGTCTGTCTGTGTGTGTCTGTGTGTGTGTGTGTGTGTCTGTGTGTGTGTGTCTCTGTGTGTGTCTGTGTGTGTGTGTCTGTGTGTGTGTGTCTCTGTGTGTGTCTGTGTGTGTGTGTCTCTGTGTGTGTCTGTGTGTGTGTGTCTGTGTGTGTGTGTCTCTGTGTGTCTCTGTGTGTGTCTGTCTGTGTGTGTCTGTGTGTGTGGTTTTCCTGCTGCTGGAAGCTGCACTGACGTCATGTCCAATGGAAACACTTCAGCGGAGCTTCCTGTTCAATCACAGGCTGATCCTGCTCCGAGCAGCAGTCCTCCTCTGGCTGACTGTTGAAACAGGCTGAATAAAACAGACGTGGGTTCCTGAAGTGGCTTCATCAGGGCTGATACAACATGACCTGGATGGAGGAGGCTGCCAGACGTGAGCAGCTTGTATTTGTAGGAGTGCTCTGAGGAGTCTGAAGGATGAAGAACGGGACAGGAAACAGAACTCTGTTCTGCTGTCAGACTGTAGATGTTTGCACTTCTGTCGTTGGAGCGAGTGGCTCAGTCCAGGATCAGGTGTTACAAACAGGAAGTCAGACTTTTTCTGAGTGAACCATGTATTTGAAGTAGTGTGACTGTCACACACACAGACACACACACACACACACACAGACACACACACACACACACACACACAGACAGACACACACACACACACACACACACACACTGCTTCCTGCTCTGTAGCCGGCAGTCTTAATCTCTTCCTTGTGGATTTCCTGGTCACCGACGCTGAGACACCAAGAGATAGGAAAAGTGTGTGTGTGTGTGTGTGTGTGAGTGTGCGCACATTAAATATTACAACAGTCTGTGTGTGTGTGTCTGTCTTCAGGCCACACTGTGCAGAGAGAAAGAAAAAGGGCGAGAGAGAAACTAGTGCGATGCCACCTGGCTCCAAGGCAGTCATCTGCTCTAATGGGGCTTGAGTGTGTGAGTGTGACAGTGAGTGTGACAGTGAGTGTGACAGTGTGTGTGTGTGTGTGTGACAGTGTGTGTGTGTGTGTGTGTGTGTGTGTGAGACAGTGTGTGTGTGTGTGTGTGTGTGTGTGTGTGTGTGTGTCTGTGAGTGTGACAGTGAGTGTGTGTGTGTGTGTGACAGTGTGTGTGTGTGTGTGTGTGTGTGTGTGTGTGTGTGTGTGTGTGTGTGTGTGTGTGTGTCTGTGAGTGTGACAGTGAGTGTGTCCTGTGGCTGTATCTGAGCAGTCCAGGCTTCCATTAGTTTGCCTTGAAAAGCCCTTATGTTGCCCTTCTCTCTCTTTTTTGATCTGTTTCTGGATGCCGCCGGCGAACATGTGAGCATGCTCAGAACACACTCTGAATATTAGAGGACAGAGCGATGGCGCCGTTCAGATGATGGACAGAAACCCAAAAATGATGTAAATCATTTAGTACAAACTATAGTTTCAGTTTTCTGTGGTCATTTTATATGAAGAGCCTTAAAAAAGTAAACAAGAAGGCGCCAAAAGTCAGAAATCTACCAAACGACTCACAGCCTGAATATAAAAACCTTTGATAAACGTTCTCTCGGTAACATGTTGAAGAAGACTCTCAGTCATCCAGGTCATCATACGTAGAGCAGACTGAAGCAAGGCGTCTGGACTTGTAGAGTTTTCTAGAAGACGTTTCTCTGCTCATCCATCAGCTTCATCAGTTCTAACTGTTGGTGGGAAACATGGTTTATATGTGGTCACAGACCTCAGTGGGTGGGTCTGGGTCAACCTTACAAATAACAGCACTAAATGTTTCCATGGTTACCTGTGATGTTCTGGCTGACTGGGCCAGGTGTGTCTAACAACTATGAGACTGCCGGAGGGGGACTGGTGGACAGCCCTTTGTTCTTACTGTGAGTCTGTGCAAACTTCCTGGGAATGGATGGAAGCTGCATTGTATGTGGTAGAAAGATGATGTCTGAGGCCTCCACCTCTGTTAAGGGAAGGTTCTTCCAGCTTCACATAGATGCTTCCTGACTCCTCTTTAGACCATCTGTCCTCTCTGTCTAGGATGTGGACATTGTTGTCCTCAAAGGAGTGTCCTCTGTCTTTGAGGTGGAGGTGAACAGCTGAGTCTTGTCCTGAGGAGGTGGCTCTCCTGTGCTGAGCCATTCTTCTGTGGAGTGGTTGTTTAGTTTCTCCAATGTACAGATCAGAGCATTCCTCACTGCACTGGACTGCATATATCACATTGCTGTGTTTCTCCCTGGGAGTCTGATCCTTCAGGTGAACCAGTCTCTGTCTCAGTGTTGTCATAGGTTTGAAATGGACCGGGATGTGATGGTTGTTGAAGATCCTGCGGAGTTTCTCTGATACTCCTGACACATATGGAATGGAGATGTTCTTTCTCCGCCTGGTGTCGTCCTTCTTCTTGTTGTTGGGGGGTCTTGTTTTTGTGGCTTTGATGAGTCCACTTGGGGTAGCCACAGGTCTGCAGGGCCTTCCTGATGTGGTGTTGCTCCTTCTTCTTCCCCTCTGAGCTGGTGGGTACAGTCTGTGCTCTGTGCTGCAGGGTCCTGATGACTCCCATGGAAAGTTTGTCCAAATGAGACGTCTTTCTCTGAGACAAACGATGCAGAATGGTCCTTTATCTGTCAGTCTGTTTCCTCTCTGAGAGCCAACGACCTCACAGAGCACCTTGCTGCAGGCCACACACACACTCAGCTGCTGTGTGTTTCTGATGATGAAGGTCTGGAGGGCGTTGAGGGGCCATGTTTTTCAATGTTTTTCATTTGCTCTTTGTCTCTCTTCTTTCAGCGTCCTCCTCTTCCTCTCTCTCCTCTCCCTCACATCCTCTCCTTCATCTCTTTGTATCATCATCTTTTCCTCACCAGAAATAATGTGTGTCAGTAAAGGTCCACAGTGTGTGTCCTACAGGAAGTGACAGCTGAGAAGTGATGTGTGTGTTCTGAAGCAGTCACATGACCAACATTCAGAGAGTGATTGGCTGAGCAGGAAGCAGGCTTATCATTCACAAAGTTTGTGTTGAACTCCAAATGAATTACTCTTCTTTGGTGTGTGCGTGTAAATCTCCATCCCCTCCTCTTCATCCCCTCCTCTCCATCCCCTCCTCTTCATCCCCTCCTCTTCATCCCCTCCTCTCCATCCCCTCCTCTCCATCCCCTCCATCCCCTCCTCTTCATCCCTCCTCTCCATCCCCTCCTCTCCATCCCTCCATCCTCTCCATCCCCTCCATCCCCTCCTCTTCATCCCCTCCTCTCCATCCCCTCCTCTCCATCCCCTCCTCTTCATCCCCTCCTCTTCATCCCCTCCTCTCCATCCCCTCCTCTTCATCCCCTCCTCTCCATCCCCTCCTCTTCATCCCCTCCTCTCCATCCCCTCCTCTCCATCCCCTCCTCTTCATCCCCTCCTCTCCATCCCCTCCTCTCCATCCCCTCTCCTTCCCTGCTCCTCCTCTTCTTCATGCAGATGTTGTTGGTGTGTGTGCTCACACACTCAGCTGTGGGTCTTGTTACCCAGAGGTGCCCTGATATTAAATCACACACACTGACAGCCTGGCTATTGATTTATATTGACCCCAGTTGTGTGGTGGGCCGGTCATTAAATTAACACACCAACAGAAAAACTGATGACTCCACTAGGCCACAGCTCGTGTGTGTGTGTGTGTGTGTGTGTGTGTGGAGAACAAAGGCAGAGAAAGTGCTCACCTTAGGTCATTACTTACACAATGACTTCCAGACCAGAAAGCTCAGCTCATTTGTCAGCCTGAGGATTGTGGGAAATGCTGCATTCAGGCTCCTCTGGGGAAAACTAGCACCTCTACCTGCACATTCATCTTCCCTCTAGAAGTCTGTGCACGTTAGCATGTCAGCTCCTTTTATAATGAGAGGACTCAGCGTCCTGGATCTGAGAAAGTGGGACAGGCTCTGATGAGGAGCAGTGTGTGTGTGTGTGTGTGTGTGTGTGTGTGTGTGTGTGTGTGTGTCCAGCAAAATAACAGTTAATAATAGTCATGGATGGACTTTCATGTATTGAAGTGGCTTCCTGTGCCTTCACCCAGCAGATGGTTACCATGGCAATGAAATAACAACTGGCCAATCAGAAGAGAGATAGTGAAACAGCTGAGTGTGTGTGGTGGTGGGGGGGGTGGGGGGGGGGGGTTCAGATCAGATCACAGCAGGATGGGTCTTATCAGATTCCAGCATGCAAACAGCTCCACGGTGACTTCCTTCCCATTGAGTCCTGTGTGTGTCTGTGTGTGTGTGTCTGTGTGTGTGTCTGTGTGTGTGTGTGTTACATCCTGTGAGACACAGAGCTGGGCAGAGTGGGGACACTGGAGAGGTCATTTTAAGGTCAGGAGAATGATGGAAAACGTCCATATGAGCTGTCATCAGTAATCAGACATGCAGGATGTGTCAGAGGTCAGCGAGGGGTCAGCGTTACAGGAAGTGTAACCAATCAGCTGGCAGCCATAATAACAGTGTTCATACAGGTCATCAGCAGCTTGTTCCAGACTACAGGGACACCAGCTCTGTTTGGGATCCCGCTCCACGTCAGCATGCTGATGACCCTCACTGTCTGAAGGAGTTCCTCTGTGTTCAAAGGCTGCACGTGAAGATGACCAGGATGACGGAGAACCTTCATCAACACAGAGCAGCTGTAGTGTCGGAGTGTGTTGTTGTTGTGTCTGAGGATGTTGTGTTAGCTCAGTGTGCAGCCAGGAGGCCGACAGCTGTGAGTCCGATCACAACAAGGAGGAGGAGCCTCCTCAAACACACACATCTGAATACAGGAACAACATGCACCACGTGGTGCTGACTGTAAACACACACAGACACACACACAGACACACACACAGACGACAGACAGACAGACAAACACAGACACACACACAGACACACACACAGACGACAGACAGACACACACACACACAGACACACACACACAGATGACAGACAGACACACACAGACAGACACAGACACACACACACAGACAGACACACACACACACACACACAGACGACAGACAGACAGACACAGACAGACACACGCACACAGACACACACACAGTGGTTCTGCTCTGTGGCTGCAGCAAGGTCGCTCGTACTGCAGAATGGAGTGTGTGTGTCTGTGTGTGTGTCTGTGTGTGTGTCTTGTGTTTTACATTATTGTGTGAAGTGTTTGTTTTCCATTGAGTTGAGTCTGTTACCATCTTCCAGGTTGTGACTCAAAGATGAGCTTGAGTTTGTTTTTATATAAATGTGTTTGTGGCTCTGAGGACAAACTGTCAGCGTGCTTCAGACCCTGCTGCTGTCGGTCCACATCAATGTGTGTGTTCATGAAAACCTGTGTGTGTGTGTGTGTGTGCAGGTCTGACGACAGAGGGCCTGTACCGCGTCAGCGGGAACAAGACGGACCAGGATAACATCCAGAAACTGTTCGATCAAGGTAAAACTCGGAGGACACGGTAACATTCACACTGATCTGACAGATAACAGCACTGCAGCAGGAGCTCCTATTGATCCCTGATCTGACCTCCTGGAGGGGCAGCGTCCTCCACGGCTGCAGGCTCGTCCTTCCTGTTCTGTGACGGCGCCTCCTGAACACACATCAGATCAGTTAGGGCCCCACACACTCCCTCCTCCGTCCTGTGTGTGTGACAGCTGTCATGTTACCGTAGGGCTCTGTCCTCCTTCTTGTCACTGTGGTATTTTTACTGGAGGTTAATGAGGAAGCTGACACCAGCGTTCCGACAGGAGCCGCTCGTCTGCAGGAAGCTCTGCTCCATCACACTCTGATGGTGGAGACGGTGCCTGCGTGGATGGACTGACTCACTGTGTGATGTCATCTGTCACCTGACAGACCCACACACAGCAGTCTGAACATGCGGCGCTCTCAGTCAGGTTCACTGACCAGCGGTATCAGGAAGGATCCGACCCAGCATGCAGCTGACTGACCCGCTCAAATAAGGACCATGATCACAGATCACTGCTCCTGTTAGAAACTGTGCTCTGAAACTGACCGTGTGACCTCGTGGACCTGTCACTGAGTCTCTGTCTCTCTGCAGATCACAGCATCGACTTCATGGCCATGGACGTGGCGGTGAACGCCGCTGCCGGAGCTCTGAAGGCGTTCTTTGCTGACCTGCCCGAGCCGCTGATCCCCTACAGCCTGCACCCAGAGCTGGTGGAGGCCGCAAGTAAGAACACACACACACACACACACACACACACACACACACACACACGCCCCTTCTCCCGAAAATAAGTCACCTGTGGCAGGAAGTAGAGCTGCCGTTTTCAAAATAAAAGCACTACACCCTCTGCTTGGGTTTGTAGTTGATGTGTTTGTTGGTGATGTAGATGGCTGTTAATCTGCAGCCATGGAACTGTTTTTAGCTGCCAGCCTGCTGCATCTTGGGTAAATGACCTTTGACCTGCCTGCTCCGTACTAAGACCATAGGTGGTGCAGTCTCCACCATATGTGTGTTAAATGAAGAAACACCTCCAGGATGAACCAGTGTGTGTTTGTTTAGATCTATTATAGCACACAAAAAGCAGGTCAGTGTGTGTGTGTGTGTCTGCACAGCATGGGAACTGCCTTTGGCAGCATCTCATCTTTGTTTTCCACAGAGTGTAATTTCTACTCCCCAGAGAGTGTGTAAAAATATATCATGCTTTGTGTCTCATCTGCTACTGTGTGTGTGTCTGTGTGTGTGTGTGTGTCAGAAATCGTGGACTACATCGAGCGCCTGCAGGTCTTGCGAGAGATTGTAAAGAAGTTTCCTTCTGTCAACTACCAGGTCTTCAAATATATAATCACACACCTCAACAGGTAAAGCTGACACACACACACACACACACACACACACACACACACACACACACACACACACAATAATATCTATTAAAATAACATAAACATAAACATATTGCTGTTTTGATTTTCAGATTTAGTGAACATTAAAATGTAATGATTAAAGTACAAGTACAAACATGTCCAGGACATGTCCTCCTCAGCAGCCAGCAGGAAGCCATGATGGCTTCAGCAGTCACATGACCAACACTCAGACAGTGATTGGCTGCTGACGTGTTTGTGTCCCTGCAGGGTGAGCCAGCACAGTAAGACCACGCTGATGACGGCCGACAACCTGTCCATCTGCTTCTGGCCCACCCTGATGCGGCCTGACTTCGAGAACAAGGACACGCTGTCGACCACCAAGCTGAACCAGGCCGTCATCGAGTCCTTCATCATGCAGAGCGACTACTTCTTCCACGGCGGCGAGTTGGCCGAGAGCTCCAGCAGCGAGGGCACGCCGCCGCCGCGCTGCCACAACATGGTGGAGGCCCTGCTGCCGCTGCAGCTGCCCCCGCCTCTGCAGCCGCAGCAGATCCAGCACGCCCTCCCCGACCCGCTCATTTAGGAGAGCTGAGGACGCTGGGAAATGTAGTCTGGCTCATTACAGACAAAACTGATCCGGTCAGACGCCGCCGCCTTCAACGGATCTGATTTGGCACATAGTGACATCACTAACATTCAGCAGACTGAGGATTCTGGGACTGATGACATCAGTACGATGGAATAGCACACTTTAAGCCCCGCCCCTCCTCCTCCTCTGAGACAAAAGGGAAGAAAATCCCCACGACTGCAAACCTGAAGCCTCTGACTGGTTTGAACACACACACACACACATGAACACACACACACGAACACACACACACACACACATGAACACACACACACACACATGAACACACACACACATGAACACACACACACACACACATGAACACACACACACGAACACACACACACACGAACACACACACACACACATGAACACACACACACGAACACACACACACACGAACACACATGAACACACACACACACGAACACACATGAACACACACACACACACACACACACATGAACACACACACACACATGAACACACACACACACACACACACACATGAACACACACACACACACACATGAACACACACACACACACACATGAACACACAAAGACACACACACAGGAACACATGCACACACACACACGAACACACACACAGTCTTCCTTTTCTTCTTGGATAAGACAGACTGAAGAGATTTTATGAACTCTGTCGCCCCCTACAGGACAGCACGTGTCAAGGTCCTCATGTCAATTTCATGTTTTATCATTTCTTTTTTTAATGTTTTGTATCGTCTGCTGTGTGTGTGTGCTGATGGTGTGTATGTTGGGGGGATTTAGAAGGGAAAAGGAATATAAGCCGAGGAAAGGAAACCACGTGGACGCCGCGCGGCGCCCAGAGGAGGCGTTTCCATTTTTCTGTCCCTGTCGTTTTGCATGTTTTTCTGCCACTTAGTGAAAAAAACAAGTTTAAAGATGAAAGCGTGGCATCGTTTGCTCTGAATCTTTTTGGGAACATTTCCACAGAATTCAGTTTTCTGTCATGAAATCAGCTCTTCATAATATTATCATAATATTTTTGGTTACGTGTTGAATAGTTTTCCCTACATAGAGGAAAGAAGTATATATGAGTATATATATAAATCTATAAATGAATTTATCAGCAGCAGTCTGCTGATGTAGTGAATGACCACGGGGTACTGGACTATGGCCTGACAGACATGTAGTCACTCTGTGTGTGTGTGTGTGTGTGTGTGTCTGTGTGTGTGTGTGTGTGTGCGGCCTCTCTTCAAACGTTTTTTTCTGTCCGTTTAGATGAAAACAGTAAAGTAATCAAACACTTCTCTGCTGGGACGTCAGCTGAACACTAACCACGGAGGCTCTAACAGGACCTTTATTTTGAAATGTGTGTGTGTCCTCAGTTGTCTGTTCGGACGGATGTTTTTCCTCCAGATGGACAGAAAGAAGAGAACCTGGAGTGTTGGTACTGGAACGAAGGTTAAAAGGACATCGGTGAATGGACCACTCCAACAACACGTGACTCAATTAGAATATTTTTAATGAGATTTATTACGTAATGTAACTCTGACATTAATGTAACATGAGATCAAAGTGCAGAAGAAAAAGTAAAATACATTTCTGAATAATCTGAGAGCTGCTGAAGGACGTCATGTTTTAACTGACCTGGCCTTGATCCTGGTGTTTGGTCCTGGATCAGCTGTTTCTGATGTTTTAATGTGAGTCATATCCAAACCTGGGCTGAGGCGTCACACTGAGGACTGAAATGAACTGAGTGTGTGTGTGAGTGTGTGAGTGTGTGTGTCTGGGGTGGGGGGGGGTCAGCAGCTGCTAGTTAATAAAGGTTTATCAGTTTGTAGTTTTCCATCGATCACACCGGTGTACAAACCAGCTGACGTAACATCCGCGGTGTATTATAGTAAATAAAACTGATTTTTCACAAAATACTCTAAAACATGTTTGTTTCTCTCCATAATGTTTCCAAATAAAGTTTCTTTTTTCCAAACCTCTGTGTGCTTCTTCATTGATGTTTAACAGAGAACTTCCTGCTCCATAGAGGGCGCTCTGGACACACTCATGCAGTCAGGACTGTCTTTCACTCAGCAGTGTCTCCACAGCGCCCTCTAGCTGAACTGCACTAACATCCAGTATCATGATATGGACAGACGGCAGTGAAGTGTTCTCAGGCTGTGTTCAGACTGTTGTTAGACTGTTTTCAGGCTGTTCTGACTGTTCTCAGGCTGTGTTCAGGCTGTTTTCTGACTGTGTTCAGGCTGTTCTGACTGTTCTCAGGCTGTGTTCAGGCTGTTTTCTGACTGTGTTCAGGCTGTTTTCTGACTGTGTTCAGGCTGTTTTCTGACTGTGTTCAGGCTGTTCTCAGGCTGTGTTCAGACTGTTCTCAGGCTGTTCAGACTGTTCTCAGACTGTGTTCAGGCTGTTCAGACTGTTCCCAGGTTGTGTTCAGGCTGTTCTCAGACTGTGTTCAGGCTGTTCTCAGACTGTGTTCAGGCTGTTTTCTGACTGTGTTCAGGCTGTTTTCTGACTGTTCAGGCTGTTCTCAGGTTGTGTTCAGGCTGTTCTCAGGTTGTGTTCAGACTGTTCTCAGGCTGTTTTCTGACTGTTCTCAGGCTGTTTTCTGACTGTTCTCAGGTTGTGTTCAGACTGTTCTCAGGCTGTTTTCTGACTGTTCTCAGGTTGTGTTCAGACTGTTCTCAGACTGTGTTCAGGCTGTTCTCAGGTTTTGTTCAGGCTGTTCTCAGGTTGTGTTCAGGCTGTTCTCAGGCTGTTTTCTGACTGTTCTCAGACTGTGTTCAGGCTGTTCTCAGGTTGTGTTCAGGCTGTTCTCAGGTTGTGTTCAGGCTGTTTTCTGACTGTTCTCAGGTTGTGTTCAGACTGTTCTCAGGTTGTGTTCAGGCTGTTCTCAGGTTGTGTTCAGACTGTTCTCAGGCTGTTTTCTGACTGTTCTCAGACTGTGTTCAGGCTGTTCTCAGGTTGTGTTCAGGCTGTTCTCAGGTTGTGTTCAGGCTGTTCTCAGGCTGTTTTCTGACTGTTCTCAGGTTGTGTTCAGGCTGTGTTCAGACTGTTCTCAGGCTGTTTTCTGACTGTTCTCAGACTGTGTTCAGGCTGTGTTCAGGCTGTTCTCAGGTTTTGTTCAGGCTGTTCTCAGGCTGTGTTCAGACTGTTCTCAGGCTGTGTTCAGACTGTTCTCAGGTTTTGTTCAGGCTGTTCTCAGGCTGTTCAGACTGTTCTCAGGTTGTGTTCAGGCTGTTCTCAGACTGTTAAGGCTGTGTTCAGACTGTTCTCAGGTTGTGTTCAGGCTGTTCTCAGACTGTGTTCAGGCTGTTCTCAGACTGTGTTCAGGCTGTTCTCAGACTGTTCAGCCTGTTTTCAGACTGTTAGACTGTGTTCAGGCTGTTCTGACTGTTCTCAGGCTGTTCTCAGACTGTTCTCAGACTTTTCAGACTGTTCTCAGGTTGTGTTCAGGCTGTTCTCAGGCTGTGTTCAGGCTGTTCTCAGGCTGTTTTCAGGCTGTTCTCAGGTTGTGTTCAGGCTGTTCTCAGGTTGTGTTCAGGCTGTTCTCAGGCTGTGTTCAGGCTGTTCTCAGGCTGTTCTCAGGCTGTGTTCAGGCTGTTTTCAGGCTGTTCTCAGGCTGTTTTCAGGCTGTTCTCAGGTTGTGTTCAGGCTGTTCTCAGGCTGTTTTCAGGCTGTTCTCAGGCTGTTCTCCCTGTCAGCCTCTGATCGTCAGTGCTGCAGTTCATGCTGCAGCTTGTTGTTTTTAGGTCTTCTGTGTGTGTCTGTGTGTGTGTTTCATACACGCTCATGGTTTATATGAGCCGCTGTGTGAAGGACACACTGAGTTATGAATGTTTGTAATTGTGTTTGCAGATGTCTGAAGTTGGTCGTGATGAAGACAGAGAAGAAGAGTTCTCAGCGTCTGTAAGTTTGCCTGATTCAAAATTTAAACACACACACACTCTCTCTCTTCATGTTAACATGAGAAGCAGAACGTTTAAACAGATAACTGTTCTTCTTCATAAATGTTCTAAAAACAATCAGGGAGAGGAGATTCTCTGCAGTGTCCAGCGGGGGCGCTGTGGCTCCCTGTTGTCGCTGTGCAGTAAAGGAAGAAGAACAGGGAGCAGCTGCTTCTCACCTCCCAGCCTTTGCTCTGTCATTCTCCTCCTCCTCCTCCCTCAGGACGGGGAGCACCACACCCTGTCAGCCAATCAGAGCGCGGCTCCACCTTCTCCATCACATCATCTCAGTTTCCAGGGTAACAGGGTGCCCCCTCTTCCTCGCTCTGTCTGTTTCCACATTGCAAGGTGCCGCATCATCATCGCCGCGGTCTGTCCCACACCGAGCTGCTAGTTTAGTGTTAGCTTCCCCTCTGTTAGCATCACCTCCCTCCCTCCCTCTCTCTCTCTCTCTCTCTCTCTCTCTCTCCCTCCCTCTCTGCAGTGGGACGACGCCTCCCTCCCTCTCTCCCACCTCCCCCCTCTGTACATCCTCCAACATCCAGCAGAGCAGAAGAAGAGAGGACAGCAGCGACAACAAGAAACAGAGATGTGGTACGTGCTGCAGTGTGTGTGTCTGTGTGTGTGTCTGTGTGTGTGTGTGTGTGTGTCTGTGTGTGTGTGATCCTTCCTGGAATGCTGCTCTAATGATGTAGAGAAGGAGAGAGGTGACTCCCAGTGTGCCTCTGCTTTTGTTATGGAGGCCTGCTCTGCAGAAGCTCGCTCTGCCTGCTGCATACAGAAACAGGCGACGCCTCCTCAGGGTGTGCGTGTGTGTGTCTGTGTGTGTCTGTGTGTGTGATGCAGGCCTTGTTTCTGATCAGCAGGTGTGGATGTTCAGTCATTTGCGGGTTTAATTAGCTTGACGTTTTCTTTTCCTGCATTGGAAGCCTGCAGGTGGACGCAGATGTCATGTGACCTCACCTGCTGCTGTGGGGGCGGAGTCTGTGCCGCCGGAGTTTGTGGGTTTAAGTTGTGAGTCAGCGGAAAAAGTTCATGTTTCATGTTTCGATACATACTTAGAAATGACAAAACGACTCCGACACTTTGTTTACATGAGGTGTGAGTGTTGCCATAGCAACGGAGACCAAAACCACGATGGTTGCTGAACGCGACCGACTCACGGGATGAAACACAGCAAGTACACAAGTGGGCTCGACCCATGTGACATCACACAGCAGGAGACGGGCGACACATGGGTGAAACACCGGTGTTTACGCTGCTGTGCGCCCTCCTGTGGCCATGTGAGTAAGTGAGCGAGTAGTAAAACTAAAACTGTCATCGAAGCAGAGAAGACAGGACCGACAGACCTCACAGGACTGGGACTGGGACTGGGACTGGGACTGGTCTGTGGATTTGTGGGACTGTTGGTGTCATGGATGTTGTTTTCTGGATGCTAACAGGAAGTTATTGACTGTGATCAGTTTATTGACAGAAGCCTTTAGTAACTCTGCGTTAGCTCAGCGCTGCTAACAGGCTAACTGTTGGTGTCTGTTGTCCTCTGCTCAGGATGTGATGTAACTGTGTGTGTGTCAGAGGAACGGCGTGGAGGTTACAGAGAGCAGCAGCTCCTCGTTCTATCAGATTAAACAGGGAGAAAATGGCGGCTGCAGGGCATTCTGGGATTAGGGTGGTGTCACTCAGTTTGGTCATTTTGCAGCCAGTGGACTGAAGAAATGTTAATGTGATGCTAACTTACTGCTAACACTGATGAGAGGCTCGCAGCAAGTGTGTTTGCAGCCCCACCCTGAGCTCTGTCAGACATTACTGATGTGCAGAGAGGAGCCGCTGAAACATGAGGAGTCAGGCAGGTCGGAGGGAGGCAGTGAGGAGGAGGAGGAGGCAGGCAGGTCGGAGGGAGGCAGTGAGGAGGATGAAGAGTGAGTGAGGATTGTGGGTAAACAGCTGAAAATGTGAGCGCTGTCTTTGTTTTCCTGCTTGGCCTTTGCTGACATTAACGGCTGGTTTGACCTGGTCACACGTCAGGTTCCTGATGAGGAGGAAGAGGAGGTGTTTCTCCACTGCAGGAACTCTCATGCCCCTCAGTGTGTCTGATTCACAGCAGGAACTTTTGTCTCCCCGATGATGAAGACGAGCAGATTCCGTTTGCTGCAACCTGTGGAGATGTATTGATTTGTTGGTTTATTGATCTGTGAACAGGCTGAAGAGTTCCTGTATAACACCACCCAGAGTTCCTGCAGTAGAAAACACACGTCTGGTAACACACAAGGTTCCATCACACAAAAAAACAACCAAAGGAAGCGTCTCCTCCAT
>NC_041042.1:694902-716630 GCF_900634625.1 Parambassis ranga
GAGGGTCATGGAATGCATGGTGTGCAGGAGTCTGAGCTTGAGTGGCTTTTTATTCATGTCTGAGTTCAAACTGCTCGGCAGCGAGCAGGAAGCCGTGATGGCCTCACCGGAGTCACGTGACCAACGCTGTCTGAGCTGCAGCTTTGTTCATGTGTGTAGAAAGGTGGGACTGGACTCACAGAGGGGGATCAGGCGAGGGGACTCTGACCCTGGTGCTTCTGGCCTGCCGCCGAGCTCCATCTTTCAGGTGTGGTCGGTTGTTCTCCAGCTCCACATTAGCAGTAGAAGTGTGTCCAGCCTCCTCAGAAGCTTCTCACATGTGGCGTTTAGCCGTCCTGCGGCCTCTGAGCAGCAGAGCTGTGAGGAGTCTTTGTGCGGCGGCTCTTTGAAGCGCCTTCATTTGAATACTCCAGGGGAGCAGCAGCTCGCTGCGTTTGATCTCCAAGGTAAAACAACGCGGCGCTGATGGGCCGCGGCGCACGAGCTGAAGGTTATTAGATGGAATGGGAGTGGATGAGGCCAGGCTGTCGCAGGCGGTTTGAACGCGGCCGCTCTGAAGAGCTTGATGTCAGCAGTGATGAGGGCGAGCGGCGATTGGAGCTGAAGCACGAGTCGACTCGGTTCAGATTGATTTTAGGCAATTAGAAGCTCTGCTGGATGAACGGGCTCTGTGATCGACAGGTCATGTCTTCACTACGTGACTGGAGGGTCAGGGGTGTGTGTGTCTGTGTGTGTGTGTGTGTGTCTGTGTGTGTGTGCTGTGTGTGTGTGTCTGTGTGTGTGTGTGTGTGTGTGTGTGTCTGTGTGTGTGTGTGTGTGTTCTAAACATGAAGTTCTCTTAGAAATAAAAATGCTCACACACAGAAATCCAGAGCATCCAGAGTTTCGTCATCAAAGTGCTGCCATGTCGCTCTAACAGTGGTGAAAATGTCACCGGTGTCTTTCAGATGCTTCAATAATTTACACACAGCTTTCAAATGCTAATACACAAGCCAGACAAAAACATATATAACATATTTTCAAAGACCAAAATCTGTCGGACATTCGGGCGCCCTGGAAACAGGAAGTTCCCGCCGCGTGGCTCCGTGCCGCCGCCCGTACAGTAGTGACACATTTTATTTTGGAGCTCACTGCTGGCAGCGTGTGTGACCTACATTCCCACAGAGGGGGCGGCGCTGTGTCGCCAGGCGGCAGCGCGGTGACTCAGCAGAGCCAGAGGTGGATGTAAGGTATCTGTGGAGGGTTCAAAGCCCGGTCCCTGCCCCCCTACAGGGGTCCAAATTTAAACCTGAACCTGATTCAACCCTGCAGCCTGAGAGCTTCATGAAGCTTCACCAGGTCCACCCGTGTGTGTGTGTGTGTGTCTGTGTGTGTCTGTGTTTATATCTGTGTGTGTGTGTGTTTATATCTGTGTGTGTGTGTGTGTGTGTTCATATCTGTGTGTGTGTGTGTGTGTGTGTGTGTTTATATCTGTGTCTGTGTCTATGTCTGTGTGTGTGTCTCTGTATGTTTTTGTTTGTGTGTGTGTCTGTGTGTGTGTCTCTGTGTGTGTGTGTGTGCGCCTGTGTGTGTCTGTATGTTTTTGTGTGTGTCTGTGTGTTTTTGTGTGTCTCTGTATGTTTTTGTGTTTGTGTGTGTGTCTCTCTCTGTATGTTTGTGTGTGTCTGTGTCTGTGTGTGTCTCTGTATGTTTTTGTGTCTGTGTGTCTGTATGTTTTTGTGTGTGTCTGTGTGGGTCTGTGTGTGTGTGTCTGTGTGTCTGTATGTTTTTGTGTGTGTGTGTCTGTGTGTGTGATCTGTCACATGAAGCTGACTCATGGTTATAAGTGGAAGTGTCTCCACAGTTCTGGTTTGTACACTGCGCTGCGGCTGATGTGCGTTGTGATGTGTGTGTCTGTCTTCAGGACATCTGTGAGGACATCTCGGACCACGTGGAGCAGATCCACGCCCTGCTGGAGACCGAGTTCTCCCTGAAACTTCTGTCCTACTCGGTGAACATCATTGTTGACATCAGGTGAGCCTGGACTGCTGGGAGGAGTTGTGTGTCTGTTTGTTGTTGTTATAAACTGCTGTGTGTTGTTGTGCGTCAGGACGGTTCAGCTGCTGTGGCACCAGCTCAGAGTCTCAGTCCTGGTCCTGAAGGAGCGCCTGCTGCAGGGCCTGCAGGACTCCAACGGAAACTTCACCCGGCAGACTGACATCCTGCAGGCCTTCAGCCAGGACCAGCACCAGGTGGGTCCTGACCTCCAGAGTCCACCACGCTGAGTCTGACCTGGGCAGTTAGCTAGGAGCTAATGTTAGTACGTAGCATTTTATGGATAAGTTACAGCTAGCTGAATGAGCCTAGCTTCATTGCTCATTAATATTATCACCCTGAGCTAAAGTAGCTAGCTTGCAACATACTGTTCTTAGCTAGCCTTCCATCATTACCTTACCATCGAACTGATGTCCTCTGTCCAACCCAGGGACTTTGGCCTACACTAAAATGTGACAGTAAAGCTAGTGTGGCTAACGATAGCCGTGTTGGTCACATGCAGTTAGCTCGCTGTACCTCATCTGGATTGTGGTCAGTGCAGTGATGACTGTCCTCTGCAGACTCGTCTGGACGCTCTGACCGAGGTCGACGACTGCGGTCAGCTGACTATTCGCTGCAGTCAGGACTACTTCTCTCTGGACTGCGGCATCACCGCCTTTGAACTGAGTGACTACAGTCCCGGTGACGAGCCTGAGGCCCGGGAACCCCCCTCCAGAGGCGAGGACGTGTCCCCGGAGCTCCAACCGCAGGTGGAGGAAGACGAAGGGTCTGGTCCGTCCAACCACAAACTCCACAACACGTTACCTGAACTGTTACCGGACTCAGCAGACCACAAGTCCACATTACCCACAATCCACAGTGAAAGTGTGAAGCGCCCCCTGCAGGGAGCGAGCCTCAGCACCGAGGTGTCCCCCTCCCAGCCGTCACTTCCCAAGAGAGCCGCTCTGTTTTCAGACGCAGTGAAGGACTCCAGTGGAGATCTGGACACAGTTAGCCCGCCACCAGGGCTCCAGTTCCTGGCTGAGCTGAGCCGCAGCACCCCCTCTCTCATGGATCCCCCAGACAGATCCAAGTTCTGGTTGGAACTGGACTCAGTGTATCCTGAAAATGTCTCTCAGTCCTGCGAGTGCCTGCAGGTAGGTCCTCCTGACTTTAATGGCAGAGAGGCTCCTGAAACGCTGCTTTCATGTTTAAACACAAGTTTCACTTCAGCAGGTCACGAACGGACGAAACCTCCAGAGAAGGCGCGTGAGACACAGAGGACGTTCAGAGGGGGGCGCCCAGAGGCTGCAGCCCCGCCAGAGGAGCTCGTCTGGGGCCAGGCCGCCTGCCGGCGCCCCCCTGCCTCCGCAGGGCGCGAAGCTTCAGGATGAGATTTCAAGCCAAATGGAGAGGAGGCAGAAGGAGACACACTCACACAGCGAGGGGGACTCGGACTCCTCCCTGCCCTCCCCCCTGAGGGAGCCGCTCCTCTCCTCAGACCTGGAGGCATCCGGAGAGGAGTCGGACCCCCGACCGCCTCCCGGCAGGACGGCAGTCTGGGTTGTGAAGGGCCAGGGGCAGAAGGTGAAAGACCTGTGTGTTTGGTATTTGTGGCATTTGCTCTGAATGTAACAAACCTGTGTGTGAGAGAGTGTGTGTGTCTGTGTGTGAGAGAGTGTGTGTGTCTGTGTGTGTGTCTGTGTGTGAGAGAGTGTGAGAGTGTGTGAGAAAGTGTGTGTGTGTGTGTGAGTGTGTGTGTGTGTCTGTGTGTGTGTGAGAGAGTGTGTGTCTGTGTGTCTGTGTGTGACAGTGTGTGTGTGTGTGTGTGTGTGTCTGTGTGTGTGTGAGAGAGTGTGTGTCTGTGTGTGACTGTGTGTGTGTGTGTGTTTGTGACAGTGTGTGTCTCTGTGTGTGTGTGAGTGTGTGTGTCTGTGTGTGACAGTGTGTGTGTGTGTGTTTGGATATGAAGTGTTTACTTCCTTATTTCCTGCCTATGTCCTGCAGGGGGCGCGGGTTTCTTTGAAGTCCAGCCCTGAGCGGGAGCACTGGTTCGGCTCGGAGGAGTTCCTGGCTCTGCCGGCTCAGCTCCGTCAGACGGAGGCGCTGACCCTGAAGCTTGAGAGCCTGACCCAGTCCATCGTGTTGGTCAGTCCACAGACACCAGCTGTGTCGGTAACCCTGTGCGCCTCTGACGGTTTGTTGATCTTGTACCTGCAGAGGCCCAGTGACTCCTCCCAGGAGGCTTTGCAGGACGTGGACGACTGGGATCTGACTGAACTCAGCGTGGACTGGGAGCCGGCGGAGGACAGCGTCAGCGCCATGGGGGAGGGTGGGGAGGACGGCGCCTCTCCTCTGCTACTGATGGTATGACAGGTTCTTCTGCTTTGACTCCATGAGTGTGTGAGAGTGTTCTCAGGACGTTCTCTGTTGCAGCTTCCCCGCAGGCGGAACCCGCTCCGCCGCTTCAGCCCCTCCTCCTCCAGCGACGTGGCGCCCTCGCTGGACGACAGCATCGAGTCCGGTCCGCTAAGTGACCTGCAGTCTGAGGATGAGGGGAGGAGGTCTGCGGACCGCCGGCTGCAGGTGAACGGGCAGCACTGTGCGTCTCTGGTCCAACGGCTACTAGAGGACGTCCAGGGTCAGGACAAAGACATGTGGACAAAAATCGAGGTACGTTCTCTCTGCTGGATCCCTGCACGTCAAAGTCTGTGATGACTCTGGACAGACATGGACGCCTGTGAGATGTGGCGGTCGCTGTACGCTGTGATGTTTGTACTGCTAAGCTGAATGTCTCTGTCTCAGGTGTCTCCGGTGTCTCAGGTGTCTGAGTTGTCTCAGGTGTCTCCGGTGTCTGAGTTGTCTCA
The DNA here is from genome assembly GCF_900634625.1 of Parambassis ranga. Taxonomy (NCBI): domain Eukaryota; kingdom Metazoa; phylum Chordata; class Actinopteri; family Ambassidae; genus Parambassis; species Parambassis ranga. The sequence continues at coordinate 699,783 of NC_041042.1, forward strand.
GGTGTCTCTGGTGTCTCCGGTGTCTGAGTGGTCTCCGCTGTCTCAGGTGTCTCAGGTGCCTGGGGTGTCTCTGCTGTCTCAGGTGTCTGAGTTGTCTCCGCTGTCTCAGGTGCCGCCGCTGTCTCAGGTGTCTTCACTGTCTCAGGTGTCTGAGTTGTCTCCGCTGTCTCAGGTGCCGCCGCTGTCTCAGGTGTCTTCACTGTCTCAGGTGTCTGAGTTGTCTCCGGTGTCTCACGTGTCTCTGGTGTCTCAGGTATCCGAGTTGTCTCAGGTGTCTCCGCTGTCTCAGGTGCCTCCGCTGTCTCAGGTGTCTGAGTTGTCTCCGGTGTCTCAGATGTCTCCGTTGTCTGAGTTGTCTCTGGTGTCTCAGGTATCCGAGTTGTCTCAGCTGTCTCCGGTGTCTCAGGTGTCTCAGATGTCTCAGGTGTCTGAGTTGTCTCAGCTGTCTCAGGTGCCTCCAGTGTCTCAGATGTCTCAGGTGTCTCAGATGTCTCAGGTGTCTCAGATGTCTCAGGTGTCTCAGATGTCTCAGGTGTCTGAGTTGTCTCAGCTGTCTCAGGTGCCTCCACTGTCTCAGGTGTCTCAGATGTCTAGGGTGTCTCAGATGTCTCAGGTGTCTCAGCTGTCTCAGGTGCCTCCACTGTCTCAGGTGCCTCCACTGTCTCAGGTGCCTCCACTGTCTCAGGTGCCTCCACTGTCTCAGGTGCCTCCACTGTCTCAGGTGTCTACGGTGTCTCAGGTGTCTCCGGTGTCTCAGGTGTCTGAGTTGTCTCAGCTGTCTCAGGTGCCTCCACTGTCTCAGGTGCCTCCACTGTCTCAGGTGTCTCCGGTGTCTCGGGTTAAGGACTGTCCTTTTTGGTCGCGTCTTTGGTCGTGAAACTTGATCAATCGCTGTACTCTTATTCTGATGAGGGGCAGCGAGTCCAACCCGAACCACCGCAGCCCGGCCGTGATGGATTAGAGGGCCGCTGTCGGATCATCCCGTGTCCCGTTAATTCATCACCTTGACTCCAAAGGTCACGTTTGATTGGCAGGCAGATTATTGATGAGGCTGCCCGGTGCACTAATCAGTCATATCTGTCATATTGAATATGGCAAAATGTCAATAGCTGGGGGGGTCTGCTCCTCTCAGGACTGCTGGTCTGATCCGAGCCGTGGACGAGCCGCGTCACCGAGTCTGAGATTCAGCTCTTCTCCGTTTGCTGCCTTCGTTCCTCCCTCAGATTTCCTGCTGTCCCTTCATCTATGAACTTCAGCTTATCAGACAGAAGTCGGATCAATCTGTCAATCACAGGCTGGGGGGGGGGGCCGAGCGGTGACCCGGAAGGTCGGCGAGCCGGCCTCCAGATAAACCTGTCCTCCACATTCCCACAGCAGAGCGGCCATATTAATATTCATTCATGCTGATCTGACTGATGAAATGTTAGCGCTGTCTCCAGTTGTCCCTCTCTGCTGTGGACATATTCATACATTCAGAATCAGAATCAGAATCACTTCATTGATCCACTCAGAAACAGGTTAGAAATATAAACTAAGGTAAAGTAGTAAGAGTAGAATAAAAATAAAACCTAATAAATTCTAAACATTAATAAACATTCAAGTAAACTCCAGGAAGTGAAGACTGATCATATATGGAAATAATTACAAGACCGTGTGTTAGACCTGATCTCAGAGGGAGGAGTTCAGTTTGATGGCCACAGGAAGGAAGGACCTCTGTGTGGTAGCTGAAGTCAGAGGTGGAGAGCGTGAAGAGGAAGGGAGAGAGGACTGTCCCTGTGGGGCCCGGTGCTGCTGACCACTGTGTCAGACAAACACACATACTGTGGTCTACCAGTTAGATAGTCCACAATCCATGACACAAGGGGGGCTCTACCTGCAGCGCTGTCAGTTTCTCACCCAGGAGAGCCGGCTTGATGGTGTTGAAGGCACTGGAGAAAAACATGACTCTCACAGTGCTCGCTGGCGTGTTCAGCAGGTAGATGATGGCATCCTCCACTCCCAGCTAGAGCTGGTAGGCGAACTGGAGATGGTCCAGGTGAGGCCTAACAGTAGGCTGGAGCTGTTCCAGATTGAGTCTCTCCAGGGTCTTCATGATGTGTGACGTCAGTGCCACTGGTCGGTAGTCTGAAGAACCACTGGGCCGTGGCGTCTTATGCAGGACGTCTTCCACAGCACAGGGACCCTCTGGAGACTCAGGCTTATGGTGAAGACCCGGTGAAGCACTCCACAGAGCTGGTCAGCACAGTCTTTGAGGACCCGAGGGCTAACACCATCAGGTCCAGCAGCCTTGCTGGTGGGGAGTTTGCTCAGCTGTCTTCTAACCTGGAGAGGTGTGAAGACTGAGAGTGTGGAGGAGGGGAGTGCACAGACAGAAGAGGGCCGTCAGAGGAGGTGATTGGAAGTGGGGGTGTGGGGCCATTGTAGGTGATGGAGGCATCAAGAGGGGGGAGGGGAGCTTCATCAGTTCTAACTGTTGGTGGGAAACATGGTTTATATGTGGTCACAGACCTCAGTGGGTGGGTCTGGGTCAACCTTACAAATAACAGCACTAAATGTTTCCATGGTTACCTGTGATGTTCTGGCTGACTGGGCCAGGTGTGTCTAACGACTGGGTAACGATTATGAAACTGCCGGAGGGGGACTGGTGGACAGCCCTTTGTTCTTACTGTGAGTCTGTGCAAACTTCCTGGGAATGGATGGAAGCTGCATTGTATGTGGTGGAAAGATGATGTCTGAGGCCTCCACCTCTGTTAAGGGAAGGTTCTTCCAGCTTCACATAGATGCTTCCTGACTCCTCTTTAGACCATCTGTCCTCTCTGTCTAGGATGTGGACATTGTTGTCCTCAAAGGAGTGTCCTCTGTCTCTGAGGTGGAGGTGAACAGCTGAGTCTTGTCCTGAGGAGGTGGCTCTCCTGTGCTGAGCCATTCTTCTGTGGAGTGGTTGTTCAGTTTCTCCAATGTACAGATCAGAGCATTCCTCACTGCACTGGACTGCATATATCACATTGCTGTGTTTCTCCCTGGGAGTCTGATCCTTCAGGTGAACCAGTCTCTGTCTCAGTGTTGTCATAGGTTTGAAATGGACCGGGATGTCATGGTTGTTGAAGATCCTGCGGAGTTTCTCTGATACTCCTGACACATATGGAATGGAGATGTTCTTCCTCCGCCTGGTGTCGTCCTTCTTCTTGTTGTTGGGGGGTCTTGTTTTTGTGGCTTTGATGAGTTGGGGTAGCCACAGGTCTGCAGGGCCTTCCTGATGTGGTGTTGCTCCTTCTTCTTTTGCTCTGAGCTGGTGGGTACAGTCTGTGCTCTGTGCTGCAGGGTCCTGGTGACTCCCAGTTTGTGTTCCAGTGGGTGGTGGAGCTTCCACTCCAGCTTCCTGCTGTAGTTCCTCCTCCTTCCTCCTCCTTCCTCCTCCTCTCTGGTTTTCACCTTCAGGTCTCTCTGAATGGCCCTCAGCTCCTCCCTGTTGCCACCTCTGAAAGCTGCTTCTTCTCATTGAGGATGGCTTTAATGTCCTTTGTTACCCAGGGCTTGTTGTTTGGGTAACATGTAAAGTCCTTGTTGTGACGTTGCAGTCAACACATTTGATGTAGTCAGTGATGCACCCTGTAAGCCCATCAGTGTCCTCACCATGCGGCTCACAGAGCACCTCCCAGTCTGTTGTCTCAAACATGTTGTCGCATTTTGACCTATTGCTTAGCGTAGCTTAGCATAAAGACAGGCAGGTAGAAGCGGCTAGCCCGGCCAGAAGAGAAACATGAGCAGAGCTGTTGGCTGGACAAACCTTTGAAGCTCCTTGTGGGGGCTCTGACCACCATCAAAGAGGGGGGTCTGTGGGAATCAACCAATCAGCATCCTGCAGGGCTGAAACACAAGAAGAAGCACCAAACACTGCAGTTCCTTCAGCGGCCACTTGAGGCCACTTCTGTTATGGGCATGACAGCTTTGACTGGCTCAATGCTAGCTGCCAGCTAGACACACACACAGACACACACACACACACACACACAGACACACGCACTCACAGAAAAACACACACACACACAGACACACACAGAGACGCAGACACACACACACAGACGCAGACACACACACAGACACACGCACACACACAGACACACACACAGACACACGCACACACACAGACACACACATTAGCTGTTTATGGTAATTTTGTCACAAATGTTCAGCGTTCTTCTATATCTGACTGTAAAATATCAGGAGTTACTCTGTGCTGTCTTACACCTTAGACTACACACACACACACACACACACACACACACACACACACACACACACACACACTTCTTGTTCCTCTCTGCTCCTGGGTAATTAGCTGATTAGCTGCTTAATTAGCAGCATGTAATCATGGCGATGGATGAGCTGCCTAATTGAAGAAGTGAAGAGAGGAGAGGCAGAGTGTGGCTGTGGAGGACGGTCTGCCTCCGCTGAAAACAGCACAGCAGAATGAGAAGTCATCTGTCCAGAGAGGAGGAAAGATGGCTGCCACCTCCAACACAGGAGGAGAGGAAAGATGGCTGCCGCCTCCAACACAGGAGGAGAGGAAAGATGGCTGCCGCCTCCAACACAGGAGGAGAGGAAAGATGGCTGCCACCTCCAACACAGGAGGAGAGGAAAGATGGCTGCCACCTCCAACACAGGAGGAGAGGAAAGATGGCTGCCACCTCCAACACAGGAGGAGAGGAAAGATGGCTGCCGCCTCCAACACAGGAGGAGAGGAAAGATGGCTGCCACCTCCTACACAGGAGGAGAGGAAAGATGGCTGCCACCTCCAACACAGGAGGAGAGGAGGAAAGATGGCTGCCACCTCCAACACAGGAGAGGAGGAAAGATGGCTGCCGCCTCCTACACAGGAGAGGAGGAAAGATGGCTGCCGCCTCCTACACAGGAGGAGAGGAAAGATGGCTGCCACCACCAACACAGGAGGAGAGGAAAGATGGCTGCCACCTCCAACACAGGAGGAGAGGAGGAAAGATGGCTGCCACCTCCAACACAGGAGGAGAGGAGGAAAGATGGCTGCCGCCTCCAACACAGGAGGAGAGGAGGAAAGATGGCTGCCACCTCCTACACAGGAGGAGAGGAAAGATGGCTGCCGCCTCCAACACAGGAGGAGAGGAGGAAAGATGGCTGCCACCTCCTACACAGGAGAGGAGGAAAAATGGCTGCCGCCTCCTACACAGGAGAGGAGGAAAGAGGGCTGCCACCTCCAACACAGGAGGAGAGGAAAGATGGCTGCCGCCTCCTACACAGGAGGAGAGGAAAGATGGCTGCCGCCTCCTACACAGGAGAGGAGGAAAGATGGCTGCCGCCTCCTACACAGGAGGAGAGGAAAGATGGCTGCCGCCTCCTACACAGGAGAGGAGGAAAGATGGCTGCCACCTCCAACACAGGAGGAGAGGAAAGATGGCTGCCGCCTCCAACACAGGAGGAGAGGAAAGATGGCTGCCGCCTCCTACACAGGAGGAGAGGAAAGATGGCTGCCACCTCCAACACAGGAGGAGAGGAAAGATGGCTGCCGCCTCCAACACAGGAGGAGAGGAAAGATGGCTGCCGCCTCCTACACAGGAGAGGAGGAAAGATGGCTGCCACCTCCAACACAGGAGAGGAGGAAAGATGGCTGCCGCCTCCAACACAGGAGGAGAGGAGGAAAGATGGCTGCCACCTCCAACACAGGAGGAGAGGAAAGATGGCTGCCGCCTCCTACACAGGAGGAGAGGAAAGATGGCTGCCGCCTCCTACACAGGAGAGGAGGAAAGATGGCTGCCGCCTCCAACACAGGAGGAGAGGAGGAAAGATGGCTGCCACCTCCAACACAGGAGGAGAGGAAAGATGGCTGCCGCCTCCAACACAGGAGAGGAGGAAAGATGGCTGCCACCTCCAACACAGGAGGAGAGGAGGAAAGATGAATAAATCAGAGTTGTTGTGTTGACCTTGACCCCCTGGTCGTTTGTGATGTCAGAGATGATCCCTGCATGGTTTGTGTCCACATCACGTCCGTCTGCGGCCTGTCCGGGGAAAGTTTGTGAGCGCGGCGGTGTTAACGTGCACTCTCTGCTCTTTAATTGCGCTGTTTTGGTCGTGACGCCTGCAGCGCACCACAATTCCTGAAAACACGGCTAACAGCTGACGGAGAGGCAGTCCATCAGTGAGATAAGTGTCCTACGGGTCATGTGATCACATGGTATGTGCTGTCTGGGCCGGCGGCGGCGGCCTCGCTGTGAGGCGTCTGTGTGTGTGGAGGCTCTGCGGCACGCCGGCCTATCTGCGAGCAGTGGGAGACAGACAGACAACAGACTCACATCAACAATTGTCTGATTGGCCCAGCAGGAGGGCGGGGGGAGGGGGCGGGGGCTGCCTCTGCTTTTCTTTAGATAAACAGTTTGAGATGGAGGTAAAGGTACAGCTGGATGTTCAGACAGAAAGACAGCGGCGGAGCAGGTGGAGGCGTTCTGTTGTCCTGCCTCACACCCACACATGTCAGCACACAAAGAAGACAAACACCCGATTTTCTATTTTTCTGATGGTCCTTAAATGCATCACGAGCAACGTTTAGTTCTCTGAAATAATCACCACAACAACTCATCACAGCCGGAACCTGAACGCATCACTAACTCACTTTAAACTTTAAACCCTCCAGAAACAAAGAGTTCACTCCAACCAGACTCAGTCCAAACATGAAGTCCTGTCCCCCTCAGCTGGACGCCATGATGGAGTCACTGTGAGCAGCAGTCACATGACCAACACTCGGAGAGTCTCTGTCTGACCTGCAGCTTCCTGCAGCTGATCTCTGTCTGAATACCTGAGTGATTCTGCACACACACTCTGCCTGCAGACAGGACGGAGTGTGTGTGTGTGTGTCTGTGTCTGTGTCTGTGTGTGTGTGTGTCTGTGTGTGTGTGTGTGTGTGTGTCTGTGTGTGTGTGTGTGGAGGGCTTCATGCTGCAGAGACTCAAATGTGAGGAATCAGTTCTGAGGGATGTTTTTGGGACCGTTGTTGCAGTGGAGACAGCGGAAGGAGGACGGAGTGGTTGGTCTGGTTCTCTGTGGGTCTGTGAGCAGCAGCCGTCTCCATCAGAGTAAGCCCTGACTCCGCTGCCTTTACTTTGGAAATGAGAAAATTATCAGACAGCAAGCGCAGGTATAAATATGTAGAATTTCATGGATCATAAATGAGTGATTTTTTTTCCAACAGATAATTAAAAAGCGAGGCAGAGGCAGCGTGCACGGCTGCAGTCCTGTCCGGCTGCACAGGACAGAATTTCTCATCAGACTCTCCTCCCCTCCAGTTCTTTCATTTCAGTCACAGCAGTGTGACACGTTCACGTACTCGGCCTAATCACTTCTGAGCCTGCTGTGGAAATTAGTCCTCTCACCTCAATCCCCCCAAAATGTTTGTGGAACCCTGCACAGGAAAGTGAAACCACTTCCAAACCTCAGCGTCTGCTAGCCTGAAGCCAATTCATTAGCACACACAGCTAATGGCTAGCAGGTTAACGCTAGCATGTGAAGGACCGTCGAGTCGACCGACGAGTTTCAGGAAAGTTAGTCACACACACTGAAGTGTTATTAAATAAATATTCCAGACTGAACAAACACACACATCACTGTCAATCAGAGTCCAGTCAGGAAGTGCTGTCAGTTCTGTCCAATCAGAGTCCAGTCAGGAAGTGCTGTCAGTTCTGTCCAATCAGAGTCCAGTCAGGAAGTGCTGTCAGTTCTGTCCAATCAGAGTCCAGTCAGGAAGTGCTGTCAGTTCTGTGTCTGTTGCTTCATGAAGACTTTTCTGCTTTGATCAGTTTGTTTCAGTCAAAGTGTCTTTATGCTCATATTGTCCTCACAGAGACACAACAGTCCTCTACACACATGCTAGCTGCTACATGCTAGCTGCTGCATGCTAGCTGCTACATGCTAGCTGCCTCAGCAGCTGGTTGTGTTTCCTCTTTGATCTGACTGGCTGATGATTAGATGGTGACTGACCTCTGTCAGGTGAGACCTGACTAACTGAGAAAGGAGGAGAACCAAAACCAAGCAAGGGAAGAAGGAGGAAAGTAAGAAGAGAGGGAATAAGGAAAGGAATGTAGGAAGGATGGAAATGGAGAAAGAGGAAAGGAAAGAAGGAGTCAATTGCTAGCACCTCTCCAGGTTTTTATCCCGCTGCACTCTGCATTCTTGGTTACCATGGTGACACTTTAGACCACGCCCTCTGTATGCTCTCCATCCAGGTGACCACAGGAGGGCGCCACACATGTACGGGTGTCTTGGCGCTGAGACCCTGTGAGGATGATGATTGAATGAGATGTTCTCCTTTATGACGTCATCGTGAATCCACCAGCAGATACCCAGTAAAAGATCTCAGGCTGCGTCCTCCTGGAGGAGGGGAGGAGGAGGGGAGGAGGGGAGGAGGGGAGGAGGGGAGGAGAGGAGGGGAGGAGGAGGGGAGGTCGATACCCAGCAGCTCTTCATCCTCCTCCTCCTCCTCCGTTCACTCCTTTCTCAGGCTGCTCCTCTTCTCTCCCTCTCTCACTGGGTCCTGTTCTTTCTCCTCCTCCACTCTGTCAATACTTCAGAGATGGACAGAATCATGTCAATGTTTTTATGAAGGGTCATGGTTGGTGTTAACATACTGCAGCTCAGTCAGCCGAGGGGGCTTCTCTCACACACACACACACACACACACACACACACACACACACACACACACACACCCTCCTGCTACCTGTTCGATGGTCTTGTTGATGATCTGCAGCTTCATGTTGTCTGAAACAGAGAATCACAACACAATGTGTGTGTGTGTGTGTGTGTGTGTGTGTGTGTGTCTGTGTGTGTGTGTATCTGTGTGTGTGTTGTGTGTGTGTGTGTGTCTGTGCGTGTGTGTGTGTGTGTGTGTGTGTGTGTGTGTGTGTGTGTGTGGAAGTAAACATGGATGTGATTTTCAGTCTCAGTTCTTCTCTCAGCCAGTAGATGGCAGTAGCTCTCCACTGAATAACGAGCTGCTCCTTCTTTCCTCTGCTGTTTGTCTCAGTCCTCCCCCTCCTCCCCCTCTTCCTCCCCCTCCTCTCTTTAAGTCTTTTAATCTTTTCTTCAGTGTCTTCCTCTCTCTCTCTCTCTCTTTGTCTTTAAATGTTTTCTCTTGTGTTTGCTCCCCTCCTCCTCTCTACCTGTCGTCCTCCTGCCTCCTCTTCCACGTTGTTTCACATCTTTTCTCTCCCTCTCTCCCCTCTCTCTCTCCCTCTCTCTCTCCCTCCCTCCTTCTCTTCCTCTCTTCCTCTCTCTCTCTCTCTCTCTCTCCCTCCCTCTCTTCCTCCCTCCTCCCTCTCTCTTCCTCCCTCCCTCTCTCCCTCCCTCTCCCTCTCTTCCTCCCTTCCTCCTCCTCCTCCCTGTTTCCTCCACCTGTTCCACCCTGTGTTCTCTGTCTGTCCTCTGAAGTGTTTTGATGTGTCTCCAGCAGCTCTGGACACACAGCGGTGTTTACACTCTTTAAAATCACAGTAAATCCTCTGCTGCCTCTCTCTCTCTGTGCTCAGTGTCCCTCTGCCTCTCTCGTCCGCAGTGTTTCGTGCAGCAGTTGGACGGGTTCATCTCGTGGCTGCAGGAGGCGCTGGACAGCACGGAGAACTGGACGCAGCCCAGACAGGACCTGGACAGCCTGAGGGCATACCTGGACACACACCTGGTGAGAGCGCGCACACACACACACACACACACACACTTTCAAAGCTCACACACATTTAAATATAAAACGACATGACTGCACATCTGTACACACATGGTTGTATGAACACACATTTGCATACATGCATATGGATGTGCCCACATGACACACACACACACACACACACACGGGTTGTCATGTCTGTAGTGTGTTGTATGTTAAGGTGAGATGTCAGTGAGTGAAACACAAAGTTCCACCAGCAGCTGTACTGATGAATAAAACCTTAGAACATCACACACACATGAAACAACAGCACACAACCTAACTGATGAACACACACACACACACACACACACACAGCAGCATGCGTTCCAGAGAACAAGACATAAATAAACACACACGTCACAGAGTAAAAATCAACTGATGCACAATGCAGTGTAAACATCACACACACACACAGAGGTACTATTTGCATACATTTGCATGTTCTTAGACAGATTTCCAAATCAGCTCCTCCATATCCATCCCTTCAGAACACACACACACACACACACACACACAGTCTAATCTAGATACAGTATTTATTTCTGCTGTGTGTGTGTGTGTGTGCGTTTGTTTACACGTGTCAGCTTTGTTGTGGTTGCCAGCAGCGCTAATGTTAGCGGCGGTTAGCTTCAATTAGAATTGCCGGCTCTTTAATTGGCGCGTCTTGTTAAATAAAGCAAAAGAGGATGAAAAAGCATCGCTAATAGGACTTTGAACTGCTACACTGGTGATAGCATGTTAGCTGAGCGTGTGTGTGTGTGTGTTGATAGTCACAGTTGCACTTTGTAGTTATTAGTGTGTGTGTGTGTTTTGTTGATTAGTCAGGTTCTGGCTTCTCTCTGCAGACAAAACTTTTACAGAAGAAGCTGCTGCCTGGATTAACCCTTTGTGCACCAAGCAGGGTCACATGATCAGTCAGTGTGACTCTTCTACTCAGACACTAATGCAATATCAGAACTTTCACACGATGCATTCAAGGACCATCGTGAAGTTCAGACATCACTCTCAGCTCAGACACAGGCTGGGCCCTGTATGGAGCCTTCACCACATTGTAGTGCTGTCCGTATCCCACAATGCAACAGTGGTGTCCAGCCGATGGTCACTACATTAACAGCATGTGCGTCTTACAAATGTCACAGATCAATGAATGTGGCCTGATCCATCACGTTCCATAAAGTGATCATTGGGCCTGTAGCCGGCAGAGATCGGCACGTTTTCTTCATCATCAACGGTCTGAAGATGATTTCCTGCTGCAGGGCGCCCACACTGACCCGCGGTGTGTTAGCATGTCGGCCTCTAGCTGCAGCTCGGAGGAGGCTGCTCCCCTCGCTCGCTTTGTTTTCTCTAACACACACACACACAGCTCCAGGGCAGCGCTGGGTGGAGAGTAGCTGTTCTCCCAGTTGAATATTTGCTCCAGCTGGCGTGTGTGTGTGTGTGTGTGTGTGTGTGTTTGTTTATATGTGTGTTTTAGGGCGCGTGGCTCGAATAAGCGTAGGTCTTTCCGGAACCCCGGGGAGATCAGTGAGGCAAGAGGATGCTAGCGCACACACACACGCACACAGGCTGCTCTTTGTAAGGCGCTAAGAGATGGCGGCCAATGAAAGGCCTATTGATTGGGTCTGATGGGCGATCCAGGCCTTTGAATCCCATTACCAGCAGCTACTGGTGGCTCCATGAGGGAGAGCCAGAGAAGCTACAATCACAGAGCCACAATACACGGAGAACCCTACAATCCAGATCACAGCCGACAAACAAACCAGCAACAATAAGAACTTCAACACCCACAGTGCACTGGGCTCCTGTCCATCGCGGCTCCTGGGCCCTGTGTTCTCATGGGGATCACTGTCCTGTCCACGTGTGGCCCAGAGCTTCCAGTCAATGTTACAGCCTGTTCTGTCCTGATAACACAGGTCACAGGTCACTGTGGGACTTTCAGGGCAGCAGATGGAGGGAGAGGAGTCAGAGCTGCTGGTCCCGGGCAGGGGCAGCCGGTGGAGTCTGCAGTGTCCACAGACATGTGACAGGAAGCAGAATTACATGGAAAGGAGGAGGAGAGGACACAGAGAAGCAGAGACACACACAGCCTCAGGGAATCCTGTCATACCTGCCGTCTCTCTGGGCTCCGTATGAATGAAGACAATTTGATCATCATTATTACAAAGACTGCTTGATCAGATCATGTTTCATCAGCCGTGTGTGTGTGTGTGTGTGTGTGTGTGTGTGTGTGTGTGTGTGAGATCACTCTCATCAGTCTCAATGTCAAACCTCAATGTCATCTTAGTATCGGCACCGCACACCTCTTAGCGCCTCGCTAATGCTCAGTGCTAACAGCTAAATGATATTAGGTAGGCGTCTGAGGCCGTCCTACCCTGCGCTCCAGGCTAATATGCTAATGCTAACAGGTAATCTGATCAGGCGGCCTTTGAAGCAGCTCCACTCTGAGTGTATGTTAATCAGAGCTGCAGAGATCCAGCACAATCCACCTGCTGCTCTCACGGGCTTAATTTCAGCCTCGGCTGAATGAAACCAAACCTTTAATCCTCTGAACCCTCAACCTGCGAAACAGGAAGAGCCGTCAGAGCTGGTTGACCTGCACACCCTGCACCCGACAGGAAGTCATTTTGATCGGGAACAGACGTCCCTCCAGCTCCGTCTGAACGTGTATTTACAGCAGTTATAAGACAGAGTCTGCTGCTGATCGAATGTGAATAAGCTCCGTCCTGCAGTCATTACTCTGCACAGATAAACAATGAAACATCACGCACGGCGCTCCAAACACACGTCCATACATCAACGCTATCCAAATACAACATGGCCGCCCTGCAAACGCCGTAAATTACTGCAAGTCTCACGGCTGATTGAGTCATTTTACAGACTCGGCCGCCGCTCGGCCCCACTTCATTTACAGATAAGGCGGTGAAATACCTCACAGCTAATAAACATAAAATACATCTATCAGTGCGGCAGAGACGCAGCGTGGCGGTCTGCGTCTGCGGGATAGGGCCGGCCCATGTTAGGAATGAATTAGGCTGCGCAGATTAGCCGGGCTATCGGAGAGCGATCGTATTTCAGCGCCTGCAATTCGGCTCAGTTTCCTCCATTTAATATATGGAGAGCATAGAATCGATAAGAGTAGAACAGCCAGCCATCAATCACCCCGTGATAAGGCATGCAGAGCAGCGCTGCCTTTATGCACATCAGACAGCGGCAATAACACTCTGTGTGTATGTATTTATGAATGTGTGTGAAGCAGATAGAGACAGTGTGTGTGTGTGTGTGTGGTGTGTGTGTGTGTGTGTGTGTGTGTGTGTGTGTGTGTGTGTGTGTGTGTGTGTGTGTGTGTGTGTGTGTGTGTGTGTGTGTGCGTGCGTGCGTGCGTGTGTGTGTGTGACAGAGACGGAGCAGCCGAGCTAAACTTCTAGACGCCAAAATAAAAGAGTTCCCGGCTGCGTCCTTCAGGGAAGATCAGCCTTATCAGCAGGCAGTCAACGAGCTGACAACCTGTTCATCCAGCAATAACCAGTCATCCAGCAGCAGCTCCGGTCACATGATCAGTCAGAGTGCTCTGATTGGTCAGCTCCGTCCTGTCTGCAGTCAGAGTGTGTGACACAGATCAGCTGCAGGTCAGACAGAGACTCTCTGAGTGTTGGTCATGTGACTGCTGCTCACAGTGACTCCATCATGGAGTCCAGCCTCTGGTGGACACTGGAGGAACTGCAGTGTTTGACTCTTCTTCTTCTGCTGTCCAGCCTGTTGAGTCCACAGCTGTTCGTCAGAAGAGTTCAGTTTGAGGCTCGGCTCCTCTCAGGAACAGAACAGACCCGTCTGATGATTTAAAGCAGGACAACAGTCCCGCCTCGTCCATCCGTCTCCACGCTGTGTCTCCCGCTCCATAAATATTGGCGGTGTGGAGGCCTGACCTTGTCATGGTTTGACAGATGCCACCGCCTGTCTATCCCTCACTGAGGACAGAGGAGCGTGGAGACACCACTGCTCCACCAGCAACCGTTTGTTTTCCTCCATGTTGGTGGACGTCTGTCTGTCAGCATGTGTCAGGCATTTATGAACACACTCTGTGCAGTGATCACAACACACACAGACACACACACAGACACACACACAGACACACAGACTCACACACAGAGACACACACACACACACAGACACACACACACACAGACACACACACACACAGACACACACACACACAAACACACAGACTCACACACACAGACACACACAGAGACAAAGACACACACACACAGAGACACACACACAGACACAAAGACACACACACACAGAGACACACACAGAGACACACACAGACACAAAGACACACACACACAGAGACACACACACACACACAGACACACAGACTCACACACACACACACAAACACACAGACTCACACACACAGACACACACAGAGACAAAGACACACACACACAGACACACACACAGACACACAGACTCACACACACACACACACACACACACACACACACAGAGACACACACAGCAGAGGGTGTTCACTGTGTGAATGTGTGTGTGCAGCATTTCCCATTGCAGCACAGCAGGATGTCAGAAGTGGTTTAGTCTTGATGCCTTAGCACCTTGAGACCCCCCCCCCCCACACACACACACACACACACACAGACACACACAGATCAGAAAAGGCTGTAATGGTGCTCAGAGCCCTGACTGGAGTGTTTTCTAACAGCGCCTCAGGCTGCTCTGCGCCTCCATCCGTCTGTCCGTCCGTCCCTGTGCTTTTGTCATCCGTCGGTATCTGCTGCCTCTGTCTGTTTGATCTCCTCTCTGCTGCTGCTGCTCACATTAACCGCTCCACGCTGCTCCTTCCTCTCCACATCAAAGTGGAGTCACAGCCTCCTTAAAACATCGTTTATTCTATCATAAGAAAGCGGACGTCTGCCAGCACAACAAACCCATAAACAGGAAAAACATGTGGATACTGATGATGTCTGTGTGTGTCTCTGTGTGTGTGTGTCTGTGTGTGTGTCTCTGTGTGTGTGTGTCTGTGCAGAGCTTCAAGCTGAACGTGGACAGTCGCAGCACTCTGAAGGAAAACATCATGGAAGAAGGCAAAGAGCTGCTCACCGTCATCACCTCCCACCAGTCAGGTACACACACACAGTGACACACACACACACACACAGTGACACACACACTCATACACACAGGGGGCTGTAATATATCCCCTGTACATTCATTATTAATATTTGGATTAACAGAGTGACCTTCAGGGAGCAGAACTCATATGAATGTATCCGAAAGACAGACAATGAGAGACAGAGAGGGACAGAGGGACAGACAAAGGGATGGAGAGAGGGACAGAGTGACAGACAGAGGGACGGAGAGAGGGACAGACAAAGGGATGGAGAGAGGGATGGAGAGAGGGACAGACAAAGGGATGGAGAGAGGGACAGAGTGACAGACAGAGGGACGGAGAGAGGGACAGACAAAGGGATGGAGAGAGGGATGGAGAGAGGGACAGACAAAGGGATGGAGAGAGGGACAGACAAAGGGATGGAGAGAGGGATGGAGAGAGGGACAGACAAAGGGATGGAGAGGGACAGACAAAGGGATGGAGAGAGGGACAGACAGAGGGATGGAGAGAGGGACAGACAGAGGGACGGACAAAGGGATGGAGAGAGGGACAGAGTGACAGACAGAGGGATGGAGAGAGGGACGGAGAGAGGGACAGACAGAGGGACTGAGAGAGGGACAGACAAAGGGATGGAGAGAGGGACGGAGAGAGGAACAGGCAAAGGGATGGAGAGAGGGACAGACAAAGGGATGGAGAGAGGGACGGAGAGAGGGACAGACAAAGGGATGGAGAGAGGGACGGAGAGAGGGACAGACAAAGGGACAGAGAGAGGGACAGACAAAGGGATGGAGAGAGGGACGGAGAGATGGACAGACAAAGGGATGGAGAGAGGGACAGACAAAGGGATGGAGAGAGGGACAGACAAAGGGACGGAGAGAGGGACAGACAAAGGGATGAAGAGAGGGACAGCTGGCAGCGTGGACGCTGGTGAATGTGTCTTTGCAGCAGGACAGACAGGGACAGGAGAGAGGGACGGAGAGAGGACAGACAAAGGGATGGAGAGAGGGACAGACAGAGGGACAGACAAAGGGATGGACAGAGGGACAGACAGAAGGACAGACAAAGGGATGAAGAGAGGGACGGAGAGAGAGGGACAGACGGAGGGACAGACAGGGCTAGAGAGAGGGACAGACAAAGGGATGGAGAAGGACAGAGGAGGGAGACAAGGACGGAGAGGGACAGACAGAGGGACGGAGAGAGGGACAGACAAAGGGATGGAGAGAGGGACAGCTGGCAGCGTGGACGCTGGTGGAATGTTTCATCTTTGCAGCAGGACAGACAGAGGGACGGAGAGAGGGACAGACAGAGGGACAGTCCTCAGCTGCAGCTCTGCTCATGTCTCTAGCTAAGCTACAGCTATCTGGCTAACAGTATGAGTGGATGATCAGCTGATGATCAGCAGTCAGATCAATGCTCGCTGGCTGCCTGCCTCTGTGCTGAGGGACTAATGGAACTCATTCGTTAGCCACATTAGCTTTGCAGCGTTTATGTTAGCAGGCTAGCTGTACCTGAACGTCTCTGCGTCCCCCCTACTTGACACCCCGTGCCTCCCCCTCTCACCCTCCAGCTCTGAAGGATATCCTCCATATGGTCTCCAGCCAATGGGATCAGCTCCAGCGGCAGATCCGGCGCCAACATGGCTGGATGCTCCGCGCCCTGCGCTGCGTCCAGGCCCGCCTCTTCTACACTAGCCAGTCACATGAGCCCTTCACAGCCCCGAGCAACCCGTCGGCCAATCAGCTGCCTCCAGAGAGCCTCAAGGTAAAAAGAAGGAGTGATGTTTTTTATTTAGTGTTTAAAGCTGCTCATCTGTTTTCTGTTGGTTCTTATTCCTCCATTTCCTCCACGATCCCAGAGATCCCTGTCAGTCACACACACACAGACACACACAGACACACAGACACACACACACAGACACACACAGACACACACACAGACACAGACACACACACACACACAGACAGACACACACAGACACACACACAGACACACACAC
>NC_041042.1:758071-773071 GCF_900634625.1 Parambassis ranga
CTCTCTCTCTCTCACACACACACACACACTCTCTACACACACACACACACACCCTCTCAACTCCACACACACCACACACACACACACACACACTCTCTCTCTCTCTCACACACACACACACTCTGGTCGTAGAAGGTTCAGTGCTGCCTGTCAGATGTGTTTTACTTCATTGGATGAGGAGACACTTTTTGTCCTTTCTGACCTTGGAGGAGGGGACATGATGTCCGCCTGTCTGCAGAATGGATCAGTGTTCAGGTTCAAAGCCAGTTTGGTGTTCTGGTGGACACACACACACACACACAGATGCTGACACTGATACGGTGTGTGTCTTTGCATGCTTTATCTCTGTGTCTCTGTCTTTCTCTGGCTGTTGTTATCTGTCCGCCGGCTCCGTCTCTCCCCCGCTGTCCACAGCAGATGAACCCGGCCTCCCCCACTGTTTCTTACCCGTGCCCCCCTCGTGTCCCTCAGACTCTTCAATCATGCTCCTTGCCCTCTGGTCCTCCTCATCACGCCTCCCTCCCTTGGCCGTTTTGTGTTCCTCCTGCCGTCTCTACACTGGCCCTGAACCACAGTTTGGATCACCGTCCCTCCTCCCCTGTGTGACCGCCTTGTGTCCTGAGCCTTCCTTCATCAGAGGACACTTGATGTGTCCTGCAGTCATCATGTTTGCAGCCAACACTGAGGACTGCAGGTGTGCTCATGGTGTTAAAGTGTCCTCCCAGCAGCCAGCAGGCGGCGCTGTGGAGCAGAATCTCACACTAAATCCATGAGTCTCGTCTTGTTCTAGTGTGTGTTGTTGAGTTCATCGCCGCCCTGATTGGAGTCATTGCGTCTCCCAGCAGCCAGCAGGCGGCGCTGTGTCTATCATGGTGTCTCCAGCAGGCGCGCTGTGGTCTGTCATGGTGTCTCCCAGCAGGCGGCGCTGTGTCTGTCATGGTGTCTCCCAGCACGGTGCGTGTGGACCAAGCGGCAGCCTTCTGGCTCAGACCTGAAGCCCATGCGGAAGTGTCAAAACTTGTAGTTCACAGCTGCAGCCACTGGGGGCTGGCTCCAGCAGCGAGCCATTTCCATAGACTCCCATGTAACAACTTCACAGCAGAAATGAACATGTTTACAGCCTGGTACAAAAACCACTCTGGTCTCAGATGATAGGTTCCCTTGTAGTGTCGATTGTACGGGGGGTGAATTTGTGAGTGTTGGTCAGACAGAGTCTGCGACCAGGTTCTGTTTTATTTACAGTAAAGATGGTGGCTCATGTCTTGGTTGCCATGGTAACAAGTCCTCAACCTCACAGCTCAATGGAAAGACCTTAAGGCTTTGTAGCTGTGCCCCCCCCCCCCTGGTGTGAATTAATGTGACTGAGAACATGGCCTCCTGTCACTCAGACACACATGTTTAAAGTTGTTCAACCATGGATGATACATGTGTGTCTCAGGTTGTGTCCCCCTCGGCCCTGTCCTCCTGCTGTCCGTCCGTCTGTCCCTCTCCCTGTCTTTCATCTCTCCTGTCCACTCCTTGCGTCTCTCGCGGCTTCCTCTTGTTCTCGCGGCTTTCTTCTGTCTTTGATTCTGTCTCCGCTCCTTTAGCTGATGAAAGAGCCGAGTGTTTTCTTCTCCTCCCGAGCAGATGAAGATGAAAGTCTGATCTGTTTGTTGATGGCGTTACCACGGCAACGTCTCACCTGTTTGCTCGCCTTCAACCCCTAACGAGCAACTCTTAACGAGAAAAACCCTCTTCAAAACAGCAACAACAAACGCACACACAGCCAGGCATAATCAAAAGACACACACACACAGAGCCTGTTCTTGGCAGGGAGTCGGTGGATCTTTAATCCTCATCATGCAGCAGGTATCGATATCAGAGGCTCGCTGTCGCCTCCGATTAGCTGCCTGAGAGGTGCTGAGGGGGGGTGTCCTGTGTGGAGGGAGGCGTAGGCCGATGAGAGTGACGTCACGTCAATGTCTGACGTCACAAGAAGTCAAACACAGGAAGTCTGTGAGCTTTGGACTAATCAGAGCCCTGTGAGGCAGGTGTGTGTCCTCTGTCATCTGATTGGCGGATGTTAACTCAGTGACAGATGCTTGATCCAATCACAGCCTTTCCTTCACACACAGGTTGTCGACACATTAAGATGCACAGAAAAAATGTGGACAAACAAACCGGCTGAGCGCTGGAGCGACTTCAGGAGAGGATGGAGAAAGATGGAGGAGAGATGCAGAGGGTGGAGAGGACGGAGAGGGTGGAGAGATGCAGAGGGTGGAGAGGGTGGAGAGATGCAGAGGGTGGAGAGGACAGAGAGGACAGAGATGGTGGAGAGGACAGAGAGGGTGGAGAGATGCAGAGGGTGGAGAGGACAGAGAGGACAGAGAGGACAGAGAGGACAGAGAGGACGGAGAGGACAGAGAGGGTGGAGAGGACAGAGAGGGTGGAGAGGGTGGAGAGGACAGAGAGGGTGGAGAGGACAGAGAGGGTGGAGAGGGGGAGGACAGAGAGGTGGAGAGGACAGAGAGGGTGGAGAGGACAGAGAGGGTGGAGAGATGCAGAGGGTGGAGAGGACAGAGGGGGTGGAGAGGACAGAGAGGACAGAGAGGGTGGAGAGGACAGAGAGGACAGAGAGGGTGGAGAGGACAGAGAGGGTGGAGAGATGCAGAGGGTGGAGAGGACAGAGAGGACAGAGAGGGTGGAGAGGACAGAGAGGGTGGAGAGGACAGAGAGGGTGGAGAGGACAGAGAGGGTGGAGAGGACAGAGACAGCAGCAGAGAAGGTGTGAACCAGATGAGAGCGAGTAGCAGGGATGAATACTCAGAGAGGCTCAGGCGGGCGGAGGATTGGCTTTTATTGATGGCAGCGTTTTAAGTCGCCGCGGCGTGTTTGCTCGGCTGCATTAGCCCGAGTGCTGAGCTCCACTCACAAAGACTTCGTGTCCTCCATTTGTTTACTGCACTGGATGTTTGACAGCTTCCATCCCTAAAATGTGGATCACATAAAAACTCACACTGATCAATCAGCTGATGATGTCAGCAGCAACCCACTGCAGACTGTGCGACCTTCACTCATCAGGCCCGTCCACCGCCACCCCCCAGGCAGCAGGGGGCGCTGTGGGTAACAGCAGCAGTCTCTGCTGTGATCAGTCCATCGGTTTAAATGTGCTGAAGGTGAAAAGTTTGAACATTTAACAGGTTAGCAGGACAGGAAGTGGCGACAGACGCCATCTTGGAACCAGCAGGGTGATCCAGGTGTTTGGGCCTCAGTATGGTCCTGTCCTCCGATTTTATATACAACACTGTGTGTAAGTAACACACTCTGCAACTGTCCTGTGGGTCAATATGGGGTCAAAGGTCCAAAGCACCACCAGAGGTTTGAATGTGAGTGTGTGTGTGTGTGTGTGTGTGAGAGTTGTGTGTGTGAGAGTGTGTGTGTTGTGTGTGTGGTTGTGAGAGTGGTGTGTTATGTGTGTGTGTGTGTGTGAGTGTGTGTGTCCCTCTTCAGCAGATCGCTCTCAAAGCCTTTAATGAATCCTCCTCACAGCCGTTATGTGTGATGTTAAAAAGCAGCGAGCAGCAGATGCATTCAGGGTCAGGGGCGCTGGCTGTGTGATGTGGGCGGCCGTCTGAAGGAACCCGAGCCTGGTACCTCAGCAGGTCCTGCTGCTCCAGGCTGAGAGCTGAGCTCACTCTGTGGGGGGGTCTGGGTCCATCTGAAGGACCCACAACTGTCTCTGTCTGAGGACGGTAAATCCTGAAGGAGGAAGGATCCATGAACACACCACCAAGCAAACCTGAATGAGGAGGAGGAGGAGGAGGAGGGGGAGGGAAGGCGGGGGAAGAGAGGAGGAGGGGGAAGAGAGGAGGAGGGCAGGAGGAGGAGAGGAGGAGCAGGAGGAGGAGAGGACGAGGAGTGGGTAGGAGGGAAGAGGGGAGCAGGAGGAGGAGGGGGTAAGGGATGGGAGGGAGAGGAAGGGGGAGGAGGGAGGAAGAGGGGGAGGAGGGAGGACGAGGAGGAGGCGGAGGATGGAGGAGGGGGGGAGGCGGAAGAGGGAGGAGGATGAGGGGGAGGGGGAGGAGGAGAAGAGGAGGAGGGGGAGGAGGAGGAGGAGGAAGAGAAGGAGGAAGAGGAAGAGGAGGTAGGAGGAGTGATTTAACGGGCAGTGTGGTCGCTCTGGGCGGTGTCAGCAGCAGAGGGAGCTGTGTGCTCGGCTGGAACTCATCAGGCTGCTGGTGCCGATAACGAGCGCTCGTGGTTTAATTGAGTTAATCAACAATAGAATTAATCAGAGATTTGGTAATTAATGGTAATTGATTGAAACATCCAGTGGGTCACAGCACAGCAGCCCAAACTCTGCTGCTCCGTCTCCGCCCTGCAGCTCGTCCTGCTCGTCCTCCCCCGGCTCCTCCTCACCCTGATGTGACGGAGTCTGTTTGAGCCTGGTTATACTGTGTCCCTGCTGCAGGCACAGGTCAGAGGTCAGAGGTCAGAGGTCAGACCGGGTGGACTCCCAGACCCCCTGAACAACGGTCAGACCCATCAGGAGGACAGGTGTGGGGGACCGTCAGCCGCACAACCTACAGCGTGTGACCAGAAGTGGCTGTTAGCATAGATGACTCACTACACCACCTAGTGGTGCGGCGTGGTATTACAGCTAGCTGGTTAGCATGCTAACAGCAGCAGGCGTCCCTGCAGCACAGTGCTCGGAGGTCATGTCAGGTCCGTCTCCTGGTCGGTGGATCTCGGCCCTCAGCGGAGCTCAGCATCAATACTTGTCTCTGCGTCCTTCACATCTCAAACAGCTTCACAGCACAGCAGCAGCCTCCACCCTCCTCTGTCCCCGCCTCTCCACCCCTCTCTTCACGCAGGTCTCTGTAATTAGATTGTGGAGATGAGGAGGTGGAGGAGAGTTAAGAGGATTTTGTTTTTAGGAGAGGGAGATTTAAGAAGGAGCGAGAGGCTGAAGAGGGGAATTAGAGGAAGAGGAGTGCAGATCCTCGCCTCTTTGTTTATCCTCAGTCCTGACAGAAGACGAGTGGCAGTCAGAGAAAACAAATGAGGACATGAAGACGCCGCCGCTGGTCACATGTGACCCTGGCGGCGGCAGCGGCGTTGCAGTCTGCAGGAAATGAGCCTTTATAGAAGCAGTAATGAGCCGGTGCTGCTCAAGGTTCAGTGTGTGTGCTGCATCGATCCGATGGACAGACTCACCTTCAGACTGAGCTGAGGAGCAGCATGGTGACGTGTTCATGTCTCAGCGGCTCACAGCTTCATATGAGAAGGGTTCAAACAGTAAAGATCAAGACAGAAGCAAGTATGACACTGAGTGAAGATAATTCCTCCACCGCACTGATGAGGTCATCTTCAGGCTCAGATGCTCAGGAGTTATCAGAGGACGTTAGCTCCGTTAGCCTGCTAGCTGCACACACGTGTTTCCTGAGCGTCTGTTTACAGAGGCTTTTATTGTGAAGGAGTTTCAGGACTCACTGATGAGCAGCTCTGATGCGTCTTTGTCTCACTTTAATCTCCGTCCTCTCTCCGTGGTTTTTGTCTCACGGCCTCCGTCTCCTTCTCTGCTGCCTCCTCCTCTGCAGACTCTCCATCTCCTCCTCCGTCTCCTCCTCTGCAGCCTCTCTGTCTACTCCTCTGTCTCCTCCTCCGTCTCCTCCTCTGCAGCCTCTCTGTCTACTCCTCCGTCTCCTCCGTCTCCTCCTCCGTCTCCTCCGTCTCCTCCTCCGTCTCCTCCTCTGCAGACTCTCCATCTCCTCCTCCGTCTCCTCCTCCGTCTCCTCCTCTGCAGCCTCACCGTCTCCTCCTCTGCAGCCTCTCTGTCTACTCCTCTGTCTCCTCCTCCGTCTCCTCCTCTGCAGCCTCTCTGTCTACTCCTCCGTCTCCTCCTCCGTCTCCTCCTCTGCAGCCTCTCCGTCTCCTCCTCCGTCTCCTCCTCTGTCTCCTCCTCTGTCTCCTCCTCCATCTCCCCGTGTGTTTTTGGAAGAAAAGCTTTTCAGCAAACATTTGTCTGCCTGTGTCTGCGGAGCTCTCTGAGTCAACATGGGCCCAGCCGGGCTTGACCGGTCCACAGAAAGACAGACAGAGGATCAGTGCGTGAAACCCAGCAGCGAGACGGAGGATTCTCCCTCTGCTGTCTGGATAAAGGGTTCCATCTGAAGACTTAAAGCGCTCCCACTGCAGGCTGTCCATGGAAACATGCTTCAAATGTTTTTCTGTCTCCCTGTGAACTGAGCGCGCTCGGTGCGTCCACGGCCTCCGTGCTGGAAACAGGCCGCTGTCTGTGTTCACTCCTAAATCAACATGTTGTGTGAAGGTGTGGGTTTATTGAGCCTGTGTGACATGATGAACAGCAGGCGGCCATCACAGCAGGTTCACATCCAGCAGTCACTGAAGGAGAGAGACGCTGTTAGCACTGCGTCTGAGGCATTGGGTGGTATTGATCTGATATCAGCTCCATCAGGTCAGCTGACTGCTGTTGATCATGTGTGTGTCAGGCTTTGTGTCGTGGAGTCAGAGTGCAGAGCGATGGCTGCCGTCCTCTGACTGTAACTGGCTGAATGATCCTCCTTTCATACGTCTTCCTGCTGCAGCTATTTGTCGCAGAGAGAGTATCACTCATTGTGTTGTTGTTAGAGCCTCTAAGACACACACACACACACACACACACACCAGGCTTGTCCTCTTGAGCCTCTCTGCTGTATTCTGCATCCCCATCTCCTGTTTAGACAACCGGGCGAGCCACAAATATGCTAAACTGAAGAGAGCGAGGAAGAGGAGATGAAAAGTGTGTGTGTGTGTGTGTGTGTGCAGGAGGGAGGAGAGAGAGAGAGAATCCCATTTCATTGTAATAGTGTTTAATATTTATTGGAAAAATGTAAAGAAAATGTAAAGGAAGTGCTTTGCAGCGAGCGGGCGGGATTAGCATAAATAGTTCGGGCTGGGACGTGTTCGGCGGCTGCTGCAGAGGAGGGAGGCCGTCCCCTCTCCTCTCCGTCACACACACATTCATATGCATATGTTTGCACACACACACACTCGTGCACGGGCCTGCATGAGTAAACATGCAAACACACACACACACACTGACCTTTGAGTGTGAAAACTCATCAGCATATAGTGATTTATAATGGGCAGGGCCACTGCGTGTGTGCTGAGTCTGAGGAAAGGAAACATCAACACAGATGTCGATCCCTTTGTTTTGATGGGTTAAACGTTCCAGAGTCTGATCTCACTCCTGCTGTGTGACAGACTGTGACTGTTAGCTAACCTGCTAACACAGAGAACATGGCTAAGTGATGGAGCACAGTGCAGCACCCACACACCCACCGCTGGCACTGCCTGGCCCAGTGATGCAGCGCGGCTAACCTACAGCTAGCTGCTGGATTGGACTGTGTTTTGTTCTGGAAGAACACCTGGAAACATCTGGATCATCTTTAAGTGATTCATGCACAGTGATTTACATTCACACATCGGCAGCAGCAGGTGGCGCCACACTTGTGGATCATCTTATAAGCATTTATTTGTGCCGGCTGTTAGCCTGTTCACTCACTGTGTACAGTTAGCCGGCTAATGGTAGCTTCAGTACATACAATACGTTTCTTCTGACGCTAATGCTACGCTGGTTAGCCTGTTAGCTCAGTGCTGCTTTACAGTGACAGGTTAAGCTCCAGCAGTGTGTGGATGTGACACCAGCAGCTGAGCACTGACAGGTGGAGGGCGTCTCATGTTTCCTCTCTGCTGTGTCTTCCAGTCACTGTGTTCGGAGATTCGAGCTCGCCGCCGAGGAGTCTCGTCCGTCCTGAAACTCTGCCAGAAGCTGCTGCAGCAGAGCCAGGTGAGTGACATCACAGGAAGTGGGATTACTCCATCTGATTTTTTGAGATGACGCTGTTGTAAAAGCTGTGAAAACATGTTTAATCATGAGCTAATCTGTCTTCTGGGACAGTCGGGCCCCATGGCTGAGGTGGGCCCGGATGCGGAGCAGCACCGAGAGGCCCTGCAGCTGCTGTCAATCAACCTGGAGAGGAGGTGGGAGGCGATCGTGATGCAGGCGCTGCAGTGGCAGAACCGGCTGAGGAGAGAGCAGGGAGAGCAGCAGGTGAGAGCGCTCTGACATTTACACCGCACGCCGCGGGCAGTCAGCTGACACGCCGTTACACTCAGCGAGCACGCCAGCCTCTGATTTGATGCGCTGAAAGACAGATGGTTCTGTGATTGAAGGCGTGGAGCGTCTTCAGGAAGCTGACACAGTGTCATAATGAGCTCGCACAGTCACAGTCTGACCTGATTTGTTTGTGAAGCAGGAAGTGAACGTGCTGAGGGTCTGTAACAGGCTGCCCGCTGGACTCATGTTATCTGTGCAGGCGTGGAGCTCCTCAGGGGTCCGACCCGCCTCCTCTTTCATTATCTGCTGAAAATGATGATGATCAGACCCACAGTGGCTCCGCGGCTGGTTTTTCATTGATGTCTGTGACTTAAACACATCCTCTGGTGGACAGACTCTACTTTTATTTCCCAAATTCTTTCTCATATATGCATAAAAACCTCAGTTCTGTCCAATCAGAGTCCAGTCAGGAAGTGCTGCCAGTTCTGTCCAATCAGAGTCCAGTCAGGAAGTGCTGTCAGTTCTGTCCAATCAGAGTCCAGTCAGGAAGTGCTGTCAGTTCTGTCCAATCAGAGTCCAGTCAGGAAGTGCTGTCAGTTCTGTCCAATCAGAGTCCAGTCAGGAAGTGCTGTCAGTTCTGTCCAATCAGAGTCCAGTCAGGAAGTGCTGTCAGTTCTGTCCAATCAGAGTCCATCTTTTTTGATCTGATTGGCTGATGTTAGCTTGTTAGCTTCCTCATCAGAGCGGTGTTGATGAGAACTGAAAGAATTGGCTGAATGCTGCTGTTCATGTTTCTGCTGCTGCTTTTCTCCCTGTCACACACACACACACACACACACACACACACACACACACACAGGCTGTAGAGGAGAAGACAAATAACGGAGGCCGGACTCTCTGACCTCGCTGCCTGGCTGCAGAGTAATTTCACTTGTGCTGGAGATGAGCGAGGAATAAAGAGAGAGAGGCTTTCATATGTGGGTGGGTTAGTTTATAAATGAATGCTGCTGTGTGATAAAACGATTGTCCTGTGTGTGTGTCACTGGTTTACAGATGGCAGTGTGAGACTGTTTGTGTGTTTGTGTGTGTTCAGCGTCCAGATGTGAAGATGTTGGTTTAACAAGAACATGTCTTTGCGGGAGTCTGATCAGTCGTCATTGATCACATGTGATCACCGTGTGGAGACACTGTGGACACACCGTCTGGACACACCGTGCGGAGACACTGTGGACACACCGTGTGGACACACTGTGTGGACACACCGTGTGGAGACACCGTGTGGACACACCGTGTGGAGACACTGTGTCCACACCGTGTGGAGACACCGTGTGTCCACACCGTGTGTCCACACCGTGCGGAGACACTGTGGACAGTCTGTCTCTGCACGTCCTCCACTTTTCGCTGTTGTCACAGAAATGGCAGCATAGTTTGCTTGATCCTTTTCACTTCCTGTTTGACGTGTCCTCAGCCATCTTTGCTCCGCCTCCTTCTTCTATTGAGTCCAGCTTCAGTCCAGCAGGGACATGGTTTCAGTCAGCAGGACATTTGTTTGCTGTGGGCACCAGAGGACCTGAGACAGAGCAGGTCCAATGAGTCTCAGCCCCAGCAGCAGGGGGTCATGAGGACAGGGTCTGGTGTAATGTATGGAAATGATATTTCACAACACTTGTGTCTCAGTTCTGAAACATGTTTCCACAAACATGGAGCGTCCCACCTGTGATTACATTCAGAGCGGCTGTTCCTCCTCCACTCTGCATGGAGAGGTGATTTATCTGTGCGCCTCATGTTGAATCAGACCGGTGATGCTGCGCTCGCTCAGCGCTCTGACAACCGCTACAGCAGCGGGCCGGCAGCGAGCGGAGCTTCAGGAGCCGCCACATGAATAATCGCCCCGGCGCTGCTGGATAGCTGCGCTCTCCTTGGGCCTTCCAGCAGATGCTATGCTAACAAATGGGAGCAGTCAAAGCAGAGCTAATGGGAAAAGTTTCCTGTTTGGACCCACACACACACACACACACACTAAAACAGGCTCAGCGTACAGCAGTGAACGCATCACACGATGTTCTGCCCTGGTGTGAGAGCAGGCGACTCCATCATGGCGTCCTGCTGAGGAGGACAGGACTTTCTCTTTGGACTGAGTCTGGTGCTTAATTTCTGGAGGACACTTCATTTTCAGACTGAGCTGTGTGGTGCATTCATGGACCGTGGGACAGATCTTTCAGGAAAGTTTAGCACGCTGCTGTAACGTGTGTGTGTGTCTGCTGTGTGTCCTCGACAACATGAAGTGATTAAACACACCCAGAGTTCAGCTGTTCAGTGAAATGTGTGGAATCACACACACATGAATTATGTAGCAGCTCTGTTGGATTTGATTGGATTAGAGTTCTGATTGATGGCAGACACACACACAGACACACACAGACACACACACAGACACACACACACACAGACACACACACACAGACACACACACACACAGAGACACACACACAGACACGCACACACAGACACACACATACACACACAGACACACAGACACACACAGACAGACACACACACAGACACACAGAGACACACACAGACACACACATAGACACACACAGACACACACAGACACTCACACAGACACACACACAGACACACACACAGACACACACAGACACAGACACACACAGACACACACAGCCAGCTAGTTTATTAGATTAATAGGCTATGAATGGCTAATACGAATTACCCCCTCTCTTGTTAACGAGACGCGGAGCAATTTGTATAATTATGTGTGTGTGAGGAAGAATTCCTGTGTCTAAGCATATTTTCAGACAGCGCAGCTTCTGAAGGCTCTGATTACGTATTTACTTTGGGGTTTTCAGCGTGCTGCTCCTTCTCTCAGAAGTCCTTTCTGAATAATTCATCGCTTTGTTCCAGAGTGGAATAATTTGTGTTGAGATTTATGAGCAGTTGCTTCGGGGTGGGCTGATTTCACTCAGTGTGTGTGTGTTTTAAATGATCACAGAACATGTTCTGTCAGAGTCGCGTTTCTTTCTAACATCGTCTGGAGCAAAAACACAAAGCAGCAGAGCTCACAGAGTGTTTGATTAAAAGGTGCTGAGAGGAAACTCACCGCGCTCAGTCACTGCCATCAGACAGTACACAGCTGATCACGGCCGATCACTGCTGATCACTGCCGATCACGGCTGATCACTGCTGATCACTGCTGATCACTGCCGATCACGGCTGATCACAGCTGATCACTACTGATCACTACTGATCACGGCTGATCACGGCCGATCCTGTCCTGTCTGTCACTCAGGACTGAGGGACTGGATCAGTCAGAACTGACCAAACTGTCATCCTCCGAGCGTCCAGCGGCGCTCTGTCAGCCAGTCCTGGTTCCTGTCCTCTGCAGAGTTAAAGGCCTCACAGGTCATGCAGCACCTGGAGGTCTCAGGCTGATCCAGCGTTCACTTCAGATGTTCTCTGCAGCATGTGGACCTCTTCAGTCATCTTTCTTTTCTCTTTCTTCTGCAGGTTTCTCAGAACCTTCTGGAACCAGGTTTAGTGGACCTCCAGCAGATCAGCCCGGTGTCAGCTGGTCCCGTTGGCCCGGCGCCCGATGACTCGTGGGAATGGGATGAAACAGACATGACAATCACAGAAGCAGAGCCAGCAGAGGCCCCGGAGCCCGACCTGACCCACAGCCTCCCCGCAGGGAACCCTCCCATCAGACCTGAGGCCAGTCAGGGAGTGTCTGAGGACCAGTCCAGGAGGATCCCTCAGTCTGTCGCTCCCAACATCAACAACAACAACGTCTACCAGGTGTACAGCCTCCATCAGGTGGAGCTGTACAAGCAGCCGCAGTTCCCCCGCTTCTCCACACCGCACCGATCAGGGAAGAGGAAACTCCTGCTGAAGAGCCTCAGTAAGGACTCCTCCTTCTCCTCCATCGAGTCCCTGCCAGACCTGCTGGGAGGTTTGATGTCAAGCGGCCGCGGAGGACAAGCCGAGAACGAGGGCGGCAGAGGGAGCGGCCAGTCAGCGAACAGCCGCCGTTCAGAGAGCGAGAGCGGGATCGTCAGCGATACAGGAGACACCACAACGACCAACTCTGAAACCCAAGGAGAGGAGGAGGAGGAGCAGAGGAAGGACAACCACAAGTACAGAAGCAGGAGGAAGGAAGAACTCCGAGGCAGAGAGGAGGAGAAGAGGAGGAGGCCCAGGAGGGGGGGCGGGGAGGCGGTAGAGATCCTGATTAATGGACGTGTGATCCTGACGCCCGCTGACTCTGACTCTGACTTTGAGGTGGGAGGACTTGGCAGAGACTCCATCAAGGTGGAGCAGGATGGAGGCCGGGCGCCCAGTCCGGTCTTATCTCAGGGCTCCTCCCTGGAGTCCCTCCTGGCTCTTGGTGTGGAGTTGTTTCCCTCCAAAGACCCCCTGCAGCGGAGCGCCTCCCTGGAGAGCGGCCTGGGCCCCTGCTGCGGTGCTGATGCGGAGCAGGACCCGGGGCAGAGGAGAGGGAGTGATGCCGGCGAGGGGCAGGAGAAGAAGAGCGAGCAGCCGCCCAACGGAGAGCTGAGCCTCAGGACCCTGGACCTCCTCAGACGTCTGGAGAACATCCAGAGTCCTCTGGCAGCGAAGATGACCCGAAGTGTTTCTGACATGACGCTTCGGAGCAGTTCCCCACAGACCAGCCGCCTCCCTGCCTCGCCGTCGCTCGGCGGTCGACACGCCCCCCTGTCAGGGATTTCACGGAAAGGACCGCCATCACTGATAAACGAGGGCTCAGCAACAGCATCACTGACGGAGCTCAGCAGCGCCGAGGACTCCTCTGTGGGGTCAGAAGATTTCGCCAGAAACCAACGCCACCTTTTTCTGGATCCCTTCACGACGGCCAACGCCAACGCAGGCAGGCAACGTTACCACGGCAACAGCAGAGGAGGACAGGGGGCCGACGAGGCGGACGCAGCAAGTCTGAGCATGGTGGTGAACGTGTCCTCAGCGTGCACAGACGAAGACGAGGACGACAGCGACCTCCTGTCCTCCTCCACGCTCACGCTCACCGAGGAGGAGCTGGGCGTTAGGGAGGGGGAGGATGAAGAGGAGGACAGGCTCAGCGGCGCATCCTCCGGTAATGAGGAGGACGAAGATGATGATGATGAAGAGGAAATGGAGGGTTCCTACGTGCTGGGCCTGGAGTACATGAAGAGGGAGCTTCAGAGTTGGATCCGATCTCCTCGCACCTCCTCCTCCTCCTCTAAAACAGAGGCGGGCCTCCGGGACGAGCTGCAGTGTGGGACCTTCACCTCCTCCTGTCAGAACCAGGAGCAGCGCTGCTTCCTAAACCAGGCAGCCGCCAAACTACTGGAAACCAACAGCGGCAACAACCGAGGAAGAAGAGAGCAGGAGGAAGAGGAGGAGAACAGGAGGAACGCCACCAGGAGCTTCATCAGCCAGTTTGTGGACGACGTGGAGAACGGGAACGTGGAGCAGAGCGGTTTGAAGGGGAAGGACGAAGACGACGAGCTCCTGAGGGAGGAGGCCAGCGTCTTCACGAAGAAGGGAGAGTCTGTGAGGGAGTCGTATGTCTTCACCAACGCAGGAGAGACGGTCCAGGACGAGAGCGATTCGACAAAGCAGCTCCGCTCTCCGTCCTCTGAGCCCCTCCCCACACCCTCCAATCGCGCCTCCTCTTTGGTGGGACAGCTGAGTGGCGAGCTGCCCTGCCACAGCTCCTCCCTCCCTTCACCGCCTTCTCTCTCACCCATGGACGACCACAGGTCCTGTACCGCCACTCACGGGGGCCGGCCGGCGGCCAGCGGGCGGAAAGCCATCACCGCTCAGGAGAAGTTCAAGTTCTCCGCGGTTGTGACGGAGGAGACGAGGCGTGAGGTCCGAGACAAAGACTCGTCCCTGCCTTCTAAAAAGTGGCACGGCTCCCACTCCACCTGCTGCAAGCACCTCCCCACCCCCGCCTCCCTCCACCCGCACAGCGCGGACGGCGGCGGGAAGGAGAACGTGCACGACTTCGTGATGGAAATTATTGACATGACGTCAGAGGCGCTGAGGAGCAAAGAGAGCGAAGACCCGAGGCCGACCGAGACCGAGCAGAGTCCTGCATCGCTGACCCAGATCAGAGACAAGGTGGACACACACACACACACACACACACACACACACACACACACACAGACACACACACACATTTTGAGGAGAAAGGTTTGAGAAGTGGGAAAAGTTGTGTGAGTTCATTTGCTCGCTGAGGTGAAGTAATTCAATAAATCGCATCACAGATCAGAACTTTTAGGACTAATTTCTAATCAGAGGAAAGAAATCAGGCAGAAAAAGTGTCAAATATTAACGTGGAGGTGACAAAACAACACAAAGAACGTGTTCTGATTGTTCTTTCATGTTTTTATTAACCCTTTGAGGAAGCATCATCAAACTTTAACCTTTCCACTGGTCCCTAAAAGCTTCCTGTGTGGCGTGCTGATCTTCCTCTCTCCTCATCCTCAGGTGCTGGAACACTCCCACAGGCCGCTCCACCTTCGGAAGGGCGACTTCTACTCCTACCTGTCTCTGTCCTCCCACGACAGCGACTGCGGGGAGGTCAGTCAGTGTGTGGAGGAGAAGAGCTCCACCCCGGCGCCCTACAGCCTCCCGTCCTACGCAACGCCGACGCAGGGCCTCCACAGCCCGGAGCCGCTGGTGGACACGCCGCCGTCCAGGCTCTGCGCCCTGGACCTGCAGTCTGCTGACAGACAGGCCGTCAGCGCTGCTGGCGAGGAGGCAGCGAGCCCCTCCCTCTCCCTGCCGCCCAGCCCTGACATCAGGGATGAGGAGACCCTGTTCGCGGCCTGCACGGAGGAGGTGTACCTCGGCCCGCCCCTCTGCTACAG